>NC_142132.1:64837840-65087840 GCF_024610735.1 Ursus americanus
AAGCCTAGCATCTTTCTCCTATGCCACTATCTTAGCTCTCCCTGAGAAGTTAGTGATTGTGAAAGAAGACAGTCCATCTCAGAGGGGGTTTAGTCCAGAAATGTAGAGATAAGTTAACATTTGAATATCTGTTAATGTAATTCATACTACATTAATAGAAAAAAAGGATTAAAACACAGTAATAATCTTGATTGATGTAGAAAAAGTATTCAATGAAATTTAACATGTAACTCAACACTGATAAAAATGCTCAATTAGAGGGGCACCTGGGTGGCACAGCGGTTAAGCGTCTGCCTTCGGCTCAGGGCATGATCCCGGCATTATGGGATCGAGCCCCACATCGGGCTCCTCCGCTGTGAGCCTGCTTCTTCCTCTCCCACTCCCCCTGCTTCTGTTCCCTCTCTCACTGGCTGTCTCTATCTCTGTCGAATAAATAAATAAAATCTTTTTAAAAAAATGCTCAATTAGTAATAGAAGGGAACTTAGTAATAAATAAACACCATACTTAATATTGAAATAATGAAAGCATTCCCTTAGAAATCAAGAAAGCATTCCCTCAGAAATCAAGAAAGGATGCTTGCTATCCTATTTTTATTCAACATGATACTGGAGGTCATAGCTAATGCAACAAGGAAAGAAAAGGAAATAATAGGCATATATTGGAAATGAGGATGTTATCATTATTCACAGGTTACATAATTATAATTGTAGAAAACCTTAAAATTCTACAAACCATTAAAAAGTCAATTTAGCAAGGCTGCAGGATACAAGGCAAATATTATAAATTGATTTCTATACAGTAAGAACAGAAAACGAGATGAAAAAAAACTTAATACCTTTTTAAAAAAAATTAGATACCTAGGAATAGATCCAGTGAAAAATATGCAAGACCTCTACACAGAACACTATGAAACAATCAGTATATATCATACTGAATATATATATATATTCATGAAATGAAGGAATTCATGAATGAATTCATAAGATGAATTTGGTGGTGACCCCAAATTTTCTCATGGAAATGTGGGAGTCTATGTCCCCTTCCCTCTGAAAGGGCTTATGACTGCTTCAACCAGTAAACTACAGAAGTGACACTATGTAACTATGTGAGATCATAAAAGGTCATGGAGCTTTCTCCTTTCTCTCTTAGAACACTCGCCCCAGATGCTCCCTCTGAGAACTGAGCTACTATGTTGTGAGAGGTTCAAGTCACATAGACTTAATTAATAAGTGTTCTAGTAGACAATATTTGTCCAAGTGCCAACATCTCCTAATGATTTAAGCTCCCAGACCCCTCACCCCCAGCTGAAGCCTCTAAGTATTACGGAATAGATAAGCCATCCCTACTGTGCCCCATCCCAATTCTGTATCCAACAGAATCTATGAGCATAATTTTAAAAAGGCTTTTCTTTTACACTGCTTAGTTTGGGGAAATTTGTCACCCAGCAATAGATAACCAGGACAAAAGATGTCTTTACCAAAACCGCTCTACAGGTTCAACACAATCCCAATTAAAATCTCAGCAGAAAAAAATGGAAAAGCTGATCCTGAGATGCATTTGGAATTACAAGGGACATGAAGAATCAAAACAATATCACAAAATAATGAACCTGGAAGACCCATACTTCCTGATTTCAGAAGTTACTACAAAGTTACGGTGATCAATATAGTATGGCATTAACATAAGGGCATGTAGATCAATAGAATAGAGTCCAGAAATAAGCCTCTGTGTTTAGCTGATTTTCAAGGATACCATGACCATTCCAAGGGAAAGAATAGTCTTCTCAACAAATGGTGTAGGCCTAATCTTTAGAAGGGCTTGCTTACAAGGTTGGCCCTCAGCTGGCATCTAGAAACTTGGCTTTTGAAATTTTCTCTATTTGATAGGGTTGTATTGGCTGCGCTAGCCCGGCCAGACTATTTAAAAAACTACATGATTTATTGAACACCTGCTTTTCTTCTGGGAAATTAGAATTTTGGTGGGCAAAGGGTGCCTATATGACTTAGCACCCAATAAAAACCCTGGGCTTTTTAAACAGCCTTCCCTGGGCAGAAATACTGTGCCCATGTTAATGCATTTTGCTGTTGGAGGGAGTACACTCTGTGTAGCCCCTTCAAGGACAGCATAGGAAGCCTGCACATGGGTTCCTCTAGTCTCTTCCTCTTTCTGATCCAGCTGTGTATCTTTGCTGTGTCCCTATAATAAATCTTAGCTATGAGTATGACCATATGCTTAGTCTTATGAATCATCTTCACACACTGAATGTGGGGTGGTTGTGGGCTATTAAAATGAGTGGGTCAAGGGGGCACCTGGATGGCTCAGTGGGTTGAACATCCCACTCTTGGTTTCAGCTCAGGTCATGATCTCAGGGTCATGGGATTGAGCCCTACATTGGGCTCCATGTTCAGCACAAAGTCTGCTTGAGGTTCTTTCCCTGTCCCTCTGCCCCTCCCCCCATTCACACTTGTTCTAAAATAAAATAAAATCTTTAAAAAAAAATGAGTGGGTCAGAAGTGCCAACCCAAGTGGTGTCACAACTGGTCCCCACAATATGTATATTAATAGTTTATAATACCGTATTTCATACACAACTCATAGTGATCTTTTGAGCTAGAGATCTTCACACAAATTATGCAGGGAAAGCATAGCTCAGATCTTATAGATTTGCCAGGATAATAAAAGCAACTTCCTCCTGAGGTAAGAAAGGCACATCCCTTCCTCTACAGTAGAACCTAAGAGAGTGCTAAAATAAGCTTTTAAAGAAATGTACCTTATTATACAAAAATGCCTCCAAATGTTAATATTTTTAGGTGAATATTCCCTCCTTCTATGAGTTCAATTCATTTACAATTTAAAACCATCTTTTTATATATAACAGGACAATGGCACCAGAAATTTAAATGTAATATAATACAAATAAGTGATATAATGCTATTAAGTTGTCATGAACATACTTTTACATTACAGATTATTTCTACAACCAAAAACATTAGCTGTCCACAAATTTTTAAACATCACTATTACTGAAAAAACTCCTAGTCAAAGCATATCAATTGTTTAAGGAGAGTTTGCCGACATCACTCAGTACCGGAAAAAAAAAAAAAAGTAGAAATGACTAATTATCCATACATAGCAATTTTTACAAGTGAAATGAGATGAATCTTCTCTTATCTGTACAACTATTAAACAGTAAGAGAAGCACTATTTAAAAAATGAGAACTTTCACAAATGACATGCATTACACTTTAGGGCTAAGGAATTGCATTTAAGCACCTGTTTTAAGGAAAAAAATTTTGAAAGTCCTAGTTTACAGTTGATTGATAAAACTGAACTTCTGAAGTTCAGGTTTCTTATTATTTTATTATATTGATAATCACTTAAAGATTTAAACTAAAAATACTCTTGTATTTTAACAGACCAAATCCAACAATTTGAAGACACTGAAGCTCTATTTATATGGTCATGGCTAAAGCACTGATCACATTTTCCATGGCTAGTCCTAGTAAGAGGACTGATGATTCTACAGAAGTACTCAAAACATCATTGACTAAAAGTCCAGTTCAAACTGACTACCAACAAATAAACATGACAACCTCTTTTAGTCTGAGAGGAAAATTAATTTCCCCAATCTTTCCATCTTAAAAATACAGGACTGTGAGAGCAGGATCCTGCAAAACATCAATGGCTGAGCTGTGTACAAAAATAAACTGATCACTGAGAAGTAATAAAAGAAATGAAAAACTACATGTGGTATTTTTATCAAGTCTTTTAAAAAGTTGCTCATTTGAATATTAACTCTTAGGGTTGCCCTTGTGCTCTGTATTTGTATATTTCTCATTTGATACCTTATGATCTTTTGCAATTAAAAGTAGTTAATCTACAAAGTAAATTTAAAATTTTCTCTAAACAGTTTAAGGAAAAGGGGGCAAAGGGGATAACTTAAACCAAAAATGAGTAATTATATATGGTTTACATAGGCAGGTGTAAAGCCTGTACTTCAGGAATCATATGCAAATATGGGAGATGAGGGTGACGGAATTCAACTTGAATATGGTTTTTAACTGTCTTGAAACATCCAGGACTTCAAGAGATACTATCCTAAATCTCCAAAAGACTACCCATTTTCCTTATTCCAAGGGTCCCTAAATTAATGGTTACTTTGTGGAGGAAGGCCCCTGACTTCAGACTTGCAGCTGTACAAGGTTAACTGATAGATCCGTGACAGAATTAAGCAAAAACAACCTAACTAAAACGGTGACTTGGCTAATCATTATGCCACCATTGAACTCTTAAGGTTTTTATTTAATTATGAGAACTCGTGCTCACTCCTCTGGAGTCTGGTCATACAATTCAGATGTAAGCAAAGGCAAACAAGAATTAGGCAAGTTTCAAAACCTTTAATAAAGAAAAAAAAAGACACTTCCAAAAATAAATGCCACACAAATCAAAGTTTTAAAAAAGTGAAAGATATTCAAGAAACAAAATCCTTTACTATCAAAATATACCAAATACTTAAATCTAATGAAGTTGAGTGTTCAAATTCTGGGTGAATGTAGCTTATACTCATATACCTAGTAAAGCAGTGTTTTTCATGATATGTTTGTTTCAAGACATTACTTAATATAGTTACTTTTTAAACCTATATTTTCTTAAACATCCATTTCACAATTCATTTAATTATTTTTACATTCATTTATAAAACACATTTTCTAACAACGGGTTACTTTGTGCTTTAATAATAATGATCCGTGGTAAAATACTTAAGTGATTTAAATGCTTTACTAACAACTACATCCATCACAGATTCTTGCACACTTATACAGCTACTGCAATAATCCAAAGAGCTACAACTCTCTTAAAAATGACACTCACTCAAGTTTGGTAAGCATGCTAAATAATTAGAAATGTATTTTTTCTCCAAGTTAGAACATTAGAACTTTCTAGCTTTCTTTAAAATCTGCAAAGGTAACCTGCTTATTTAAATCACTTTTAACTGGAAATTTATAAAAACAGAGGAAAGCATCATTTTAGAATTTTCTTTATAACCTCTATAGTAAAAAATGGATGTCTTCTTTCAAACTGTGATGGCACTAAACTACTATTTTAAAAATTCTAGATTTTAAAGTGTTAAGAAATAATGTCCATTCCACCTAGAGGAGCATTTTAATAACTAATTATTTTTCAGGTCAATAATTTCTTTAGTGTGGGTGACACTGCCTTATACTCATCACAGTACTTTAGTAAATGATCCACTTAAAATGTGATCCAAGACAAACCTCAACTTATTCTCAGTTCTCTTCTATAACAAGGGTCCAATGTGTATCATCCTCTAGGCTGATAATACAGTAAACAGATACAAACCTAAAGCAATAAAATTTATATAATTAATGACAATGAATGCCAAATACAACAGACCTCATTCTCACAATTTGGAATTAATTTTCATGCAAAATTGTATAGGTTTGATCCTTACTTATAGATAATTTATTTCTTTAAGTAATCAAGACAAATAGTAGAAAAAGCATTTTATTTATATGGAAAAAGCTACATTAATATCTGTAAAAGGTGTCAATATAATATTGCCTATACAGAAAAAAACTCAAATGTGAATAGCAACAAATAAAAGTTACACATCTTCCTACTTAGCAGTGCAATTAATTCACATTGCAATAAAGTTAAGTCAAGTATAACAAAATCAAAACAAGTGTTTCTCCATAATCAGGATACTGAGAATTACAGTGTAAAGATCCTTTCAGGTTTAAGAAATCTGCAATCAATCTACCGAATACCCTAAGACAAGGGAGACAGACAGTTAATTCATTTAATTACCAGCTGTTGGGTTTTTTCAATACTGTTCACAGGAAAAAGGTAATGAGTTGACACACATGTAAATAGAATATATTTAGTCTATACAGTAAAAAAATACAAATTATAAAGTGAGCTAACAAAGAACGAAATCTGAATACAGATTTATAAAACTGATGACATCTTAGACAACACATACAGTATTTCTCATGTAAAAACATCTAGTTTCAGCAAAAAATAATTTGGTTGCTTTTCTGATGCATTGCAGATCTTGTAAGCTGAAGATGCAGATGTCCAAGTATCTTAAAAACCATAATAAATGTCTTTCTCAATGCATACAAAATGACAAATGCTCTCATCACAGTCTTAAGGGTATTTTTGGAAGTTTGTTTTGTCTTGCTTCAGAAATACATGTAAAATGGGTAAAAATCAAAGGATTTCATGGTACAATGAAACAGTAAACAGTGCTCAATTTACTGCTAATGTTGAAAAAAACCTAGATTTTACAGTACTCTGGCATATATGAAATTTTTTTTGATTTTACATTGCATATTTCTGAGTCCATTCTCTTGCATGTCTGTTGTATCTGTAGGCATACAAAAGGGATATAGTAAAAACATACAAATTGAATCTTTTAGAAGACCTAGTTATATAAAACTGTACACTCTACCTTTTTACACTTAATTGCAATCATCATTCATATGCCATTATTGGGTCAATGTGACTTAAGCTCATATATTAAATAAAACAGAAAACAAGTGATCTTTTAACTGATGGATTTCTCTACAACCAATATAAAAACATGCCTAAGTTACAAACAACAAAATAAGAAATCAATTTCTAACAGAAATCTATAAAAGTCAACCCTGAATGGGCATTGTCTGTAAACTGCAAATGAATCAATGATACCAGCAAGATGAAGCAGCTTGAAAATTAGGTCAATTTGGAGGGGTTTAGGGATAACTTCTCTTGCTGGGACAAGATAAGGAATACAATATTCAAGGCTTTCCAATTATCAAATTCTTTTATTTAAAATTTACTACCTAGAACTATATATATAGTTCTTTCCTATCAAAAAATAGATATGCAAATGCAGAACGTGTACTATTAAATAGTAAAGGACTAAACACAATGTGGGAAGGAACAGTATCTTTTGTAAAAAGACTAATAAAGTTTAAAAAGAAAGATTTCTTCCATTGGAAGGATAAGCACACTTAGTATAAGTATAATAAACACAATTAAAGGTACTTAAATATATTGATAAAACTTATGTTTTGGCAGACTACACAGAAATACACCCAGGCAGAAACTAATATAAGTAAACACTTACTTTTCTTTGTCTGATTTATAGATTTGTGCAATATCTGGTACTAAGGGGTCATCTGGATTAGGATCACAAAGTAGAGAACATATGGACAATAAAACTAGATTGAAAAGAGAACATCACATCAGATAATGATCTTTCTGCTTTATAACAATTACATATATAAAAATGATTTTACTGAATATAGACAATGAACTTATAAAGAAAACAAAATAAAATGAGCATGTTAAATTACTTTTTAGATTAACTTTACTTAGGAGCAAATACTTCTAATTTTAAAATAAAAATTATAAATAGCATACAATGTATATGATACAAAATTACTATAATTTTTGAAGTTTTAAATTTTATTTGATTTCTACTTATTTAAAAAATGTGTGCTTATAAAGTAACTATTAACAACATTTAATCTGAAGAGTTCTCTATAAAAATAATTTTAGGTAACACATATATAATATACACCAAATATGGTACTAAATCAAAACATTTTTAGAACAGCATCCTAACTTTAGATATTTCTTTAAGATTTTATTTATCAGAGAGAGAGCACGCACAAGCAGGGGGAGTGGCAGGCAGAGGGAGAGGCAGGCTCCCTGCTAAGCAAGGAGCCCGATGTGGGACTCGATCTCAGGACCCTGGGATCACGACCTGAGCCGAAGGCAGATGCTTAACCAACTGAGCCACCCAGGCATCCCTAGATATTTCTTAGAGATACTTTTGTACTTTAATGAGGCAACTGTCCGTTTTTTATTTTATTTTAGTACAGAAAATCTATGTTCTAATCAATTCAAAGTAAAGCAAACAAACTGTTAACAGTCCAAAACATTTTGGACTCATGTTTATGCACTTTTTTTACTTTGGCTAAGTGCTATAGTTTGCCTACAAAGAAGAAAGATTTGTCAGATTTTTTTCAACGAATCTTTTATTCCATGGCCATTATTTGTATCACACTCATTTAAAAATAATGTGAAATTATCAATACATAACTTGTATGTTTTAAAATATAAGTGAAAATTGAAAAAGTAGTTGTTTCTTGCCACACTAAAATACTAATTCAAATAGCTACATTTTTAAAAACAATCTAAGTATCCTAAAAAGTAAGGAACAAGGACTCTGGTTCCTGATTTGTCTGTTTACAACTGCATGCCACCACTTCTGAAGGGGTATGAGGAATCTTTGGAAGAACATTTCATCTTCGCCTTCCTCTACTATGTTCCTTTATCTTTTCCTACTCTTACAAATCCACAAGTAAATTTATAAAGAGAGTTAATTCTTAAATGACACAGAAAGGGGGTTGCTAAGGGCTAATGAGAAAAATTAGTATTTCATTCATCTTCCTTATCTTCTATCTGCCTACTGAAATTCTAAGCCTTTTATATTAAACCAATAGGGTAGATTATCTGGGCTCACATCTTCAGAGTTTCCAGACTAAACTCATGATAAAAATCAAAATAAGACATTTAAAATGTAAAAAAGTGAAAAATGTACAAATAAGCAAAGTATAAGCTACATTATAAAATAAGCAAGAGGGAAGTTCCTCATTTCCCACTCCTGCTGCTAAGAGTCATGTGCCCTGACTTCACTATCATGTACACAAAGCAAATGTTTTAAGATAAAGAAAAAAGTAATAATAGTTAACATTCATTCAAGTGCCTTCTATGTGCCAGATGCATAGAGACCGTATGCGGTAATACTCTTATAATCCCCATTTTACATATGAGGACACTGAGGCCACTTGAAATTCTTCTTCAAGGGCAGTTTCCAGAAGCCAAGAATACCAATTAATATTTATAAAAAGCTACCAATGTTAGAAAATTAGTGCTCAACATCTGGCAGTCTGCCATTTCTTTTATATATGTAAGTACTTAACCACTTACACCAAATGAATTACATTTTGTGATACCATTCCAGGAAAGAGTATATTAATTTGAATAACCCTATGACACCAGAACTTTCTTGCATCTAGTGCATAACAGTTACACTATGTGATTTTTAAAAAGGCACTAGAATCGACACGAACATTTTATACACTTTAGGTCAGAAAAACTGCCATTCATAATAACTAGCTGACATGAAGGGCTACTACTTATCTAATATTTGAAATAATTATCATTAAGGACCCTGCTTCCTATAAACCTAATCACTTTTAAACATAAGTTAAACATTCAGGTAGCGTTTATTAAAAAGATTTTTTTTTTATAATTTTTTTTTAAGATTTTATTTATTTATTTAACAGAGATAGAGACAGTCAGCGAGAGAGGGAACACAAGCAGGGAGAGTGGGAGAGGAAGAAGCAGGCTCATAGCGGAGGAGCCTGATGTGGGGCTCGATACCATAACGCCGGGATCACGCCCTGAGCTGAAGGCAGACGCTTAACAACTGCGCCACCCAGGCGCCCCAAAAAGATTTTTTTTTAAATGAGCATAGATTCTTTCCTCCCCTAAATCCTTCAAGAGAAATAATTTTCTTAAATTTTATAAAAAGGGAAAACTACACAATTACTTCAAGGGCTGAAGCTTCTAACTCAGAACAGTATTTTCCAATGGTGAGGTTCTCTTCTGCTAGAGTAAAACAAGACATGAATTAAGAGGGCTGGCACAGCAAATAGAATTAGCTAGTAACAAAAAGGCTTCAGAAGGTCTACGTACATATCTGGGTAATTTAACAAGAAAAAAGCTGTTAAAGCTGAGAATCCACATGGATTATGTTATCAGTCATAATAATGCCATTGGTTATTCGAAGTTTAGACTAACATGCTCAATGTACTGCATAATTCCAAAGTGTGAAATGTGTCTTTCATTTTAAATCGTTTATCAGCCTCATCTGGTATTTCTTCTTAGATGATGTAAGAGGTGTAAAGCTTTACTTATTACATCAACAATCCCATTTAATAAATGGGACAACTGGTCCTAAAATCTTATTTTTACTCTGTCTCTCTCTTTAAAGCCCAAACTAAAGGGGTCAACAGGCTCATCCAAATTTCTAGCTCTAACATATTTAAAATTTGTCTCATTTTATCATGATGATTTGCCTGTTAACCACACCAAGCTAACTGATAAAAGCAAAAGAGTAACAGAAGAGCTATGAACACAAAGCAAAATCAAAGCAGGAGAAAACACAGTAGACTGGTTTTTTTTTGTAAACTTTGGTCCCTAGATACTTCTGCCATATTTTTCTTGTCTCACTGTTATCAACAGTTATAAATCAGATAAATGAAATTACCTTTTGATACAGTCAGAGCTGGTGACCATTGTGACCTCAGGATATCAAGACAAATACTTCCATTACTGTTTATGTTTGGATGGTAAATTTTTGTTGTGAAAGCAATCTAAAGGCAAAACAAAACAAAAACGTGACAACCCACGAACTATGAACAAAACAGAACCAGTTTGCTCTAGGGTAAAATGCCCTCCACTTTCTATGACCTTAGAGAAGAAACGTATTCAACAACAAACTGAGCGTCTACTTTGTGCACACATAGTTTTAGCTACTGGGAGTGTGAAAGCAGATAAAGTCAGTTTCCCCTTGCTCCCCAGGAACTGGGAAGTATTTTGGAATATAATAAATAAATCTATAATAGCTGGTATGACTGGCTGAGTTGTACCTGAAGTAATTAACCATGGCTTCATCATCCCTCAAAGTAATCCTTTTCTTAATTTATCACTGATTCCTGCAAGTGACACTGGATCTAAAAACAGGGTGCCGACCCTGTTCCAGAGGAAAGCTGAGGGGCCTATTACCTATCCTAAAGAAGCCGCCAAGAATTCTAATCTTCCACAAGAGTTGTTGTTATACTGTTTCATATATATAATCTTAATCAGGTGTTTCTAAAAATCTAAAATAATTATTTTGAGTGGCAGAATTTGTTAACAAACTTCTCCTCCTTCATGTCACCATCATTTATTTCCTCTTCAGAGCCAGTCTAAATTTAATGTAGTAAGAACACATTTTTATTTTTCCTACCACAATTAATAAAGGGACTGTGTTGTATTTACTTTTGTATTTCCCAATGTAACAGAACACTGCAGGTGCTCAATAAATTTTTGTTGAATAACAACTTAAGAACTGAAAAATAGGGTCAACTTTCAAAGATAATCCTCTGAACAGAAAAGTCTGACTCTTGACCATAAAAAATTTCCCAAACTATATGTATCTAATGACGAGGGAGAAAAAAGGTAAGGAAGTTAATTTATAGTGTAACAGATACTGCCTTTTGCTTTACAGATATAGTCCAGTATTTGAGTAAGAAAGCATATTTTAAATTCAGTGATTTTACAGAACAGTTTGAACATTCTAATCTACCCAGTCTTTGACATCACGTACATATCCTGGGGTAGAGAGCAAAATCCCCAACAAAGGAGTCACGTCAATCATAAAAATGAAAATACCTTTGGTGGCTTAAAAGGATAGTCTGTTGGAAAATGTACGGTGAGAAAGAAGACTCCACCTTGATAGGCGCTATCAGGCTGAAATTACAAATATTTGCATCAGTGATTACTGTATTTATTTAGTAACCTAAGATGATTTCCCCCCCAAATAGATTTGAAAAAAAAAAATGCCATCATTCTGACCTAAGTTCAAATCATTTAACCTTGAAAACAGGTTTCCCCCTTTGCAGGTATGAAGGCAGAATCTCCAACAATCATGACATCAAAGTTAAACACAAAAATAGAACACACACAGTGGTGTGACTTACACAAAAAGATCTTTTTATGAGTCTAGGGTTTTACAGAGTTTCAAAGACTGCTTTGAGAAACGAAGAATTTTCTGCAGCAGTAATTAGTATGGGAAGAAGGGTTCGGGCTAGTATTTATTTACCTTCTTATTTATAAAACCTAAGATCTGATGGTCCTTTTTTTTTTTTTTTAATATTTATTTATTTATTTTAGAGAGAGTGCAAGCAGGGGAGCAGCAGAGGGGGAGAAAGAATCCTGCACATACTCCCCACTGAGCAGGGAAACTGACATGGGGCTTGATCCCATAACCCTGAAATCATGACCTGAGCTGAAATCAAGAGTCCCACGCTTAACGGACTGAGCCACCCAGGCGCCCCTGATAGTCCTTTAAGGGGCAAGAATAGAGATGAACTAAAAAGACCAAGTTATAAAAAGGAAAGGCTACATGACACAAAATTCAGACCTCCAATCTTCACTTAGTAACAGTTTATAATATAATGTGGAAAATGCAAAAAAGCTCAAAATAAAATGAGATAAATTCAATATTCATTGAATCAAATTAGGAACCAACTTTACAAGAAGAATTTAAATTTGGCCATGTTTCTCTATGGCAGTTAGAAAATATATTTAATATTATAAGCAAGAAAAAAATGATAAAGAAAAAAGGTAGCAAAATACCTAAAATTCTATTTTAATTCCTTTATATATATACACACATATATATTCCTTTATATTTATACACACATATATATTCCTAAATATCTATATTATTTATTTATTTGAAAAAGAGAGCACAAGCGTGGGAGGGGCAGAGGGACAAGGAGACTCCCCACTGAGCAGGGAGCCGGACATAGGGCTCAATCCCAGGACCCTGAGATCGTAACCTAAGCCAAAGTCAGACGCTTAACCAACTGAGCCACCCAGATGCCCCTCCTTTATATTTAATTAAACTTATCATGCTATATTACCACTTTGGTAATAATAGCAAGACTATCATCACTTCCTCAAGTTTCTGCATATACATTAGAGGACTGTACTGTATAATTATTCTTACTATATATAGTTTAATTCTAGTTCATCAAAACTTATAAGGAATGTAGAAAATGTAAATAAATTCAAATGATATTATAGAGTGGCGTGTTTGCATTACTAAAACAAAGGGGGTATGAGTAACATAATTGTAACAATTTGCTACATGTGATTCACCTAAGAAATATCTGTGAAGGGCTATAATTCAAATGGTAAGGGTGGGCCTTTAAATAATAGTATTTTGAAGGTCCTTAGTAAGCAATGAAAAACAAATAACTAGATTCTTAAAGTTGTTATTTAAATAAACATATTGCATTTTACCTTTAAAAAAAACTAACTTAATATAACAGTTTAGTCATTTGAGACATTTGCCCAGGACTCCTGCTCTGAAAGTTCAGTAATTGTTGTTTTTAAAAGTGAAACACAAAGCAATATGATTAAAGCCTCCATGCCTTACTAGATAAAATTCTTTCAGGGGAGGGAGGAGAGAATGATGTTCATGGAAACAGGTTACTTGTATGTATATTCTCACAGAAAGTAATCAATGCCCATTCTTACGCAATAGGATTTTTGTGCACAGGAAGAAAACTCTGTTTCAAGTCATAACTGCCTCTTAGGTATAGAAATAATCTTAACAAGGGTAGTAAGTGTTAAGTAAAGCCAGTCATAAAATAGCAGGTAATTTTGAGTTCAGTACAATACAACGAAACTAAAAACAACAAATTCACGAGTTGGCAAAGATAGATCCGTTGCAATTATCTCACCAGTTCTCTCTCACACACACGAACAGTGAAGACAGTTATTGCAAACTGGTGCTTGTTACTTGCAGGTATTCCATTACTGAGTTAATTAGACTCATTTCTAACCTACTAAAATTGTTGTTTTTTTTTAATTAAAATTGTTGATGTGAGAATAATTATGCTTAGTTCTGAACAACTGACTTTTGTGTTTAAAAACAGATAAAGCCAATGTATAACGTACAGCCTGTTTCCAAATTGTGGGTGATCCATGACTATGTGTAATGATCAAGGATTTGGCAAAGGAAAACATCACAGTGATCCTAACAAGTATTTGCCACCAGTGCTCCAGAAAATCATCAAAAATCCTTTAATTGTATTTTGCTTCCTGAGTGATTCAGAGTACAAGAAAACTCAACCTTAGCCACAAACATCTGATCAAAAGTGAAATGGTAAGAATGAAGTATGGCTGAGGGAATTAATTTCATATATATGAATCATACTTACAGGTCCCATAATAGTTGCTTGCCAGTGGAACACTGAAACAAACAAAGGAGTTTTGGAGTCATTAACAAATGTTCAAACCTATATTATTAATGGTAGCAAAATCCTAGGAAGAAAGCAAAGCTTACAGTCATCTCCCACAGGTCCAGCTGAACAATGAGCAGGTGGGTCACGTTGTAGATCACTTAATTCCTGAAGCAAATCAAAAATACTTAAGGTTAATTGTTTTTCTAGTGAAACAAACACAATAATCTATGAAGACACAAAGTATTTACTTTAAACTAATTTCAGGCAATTCTATTCAAAATATGAAAACAGAAAATACACTGTTACTGATTGGTATAAGAGTATGGCAGGTACTAAATTCCTTCAGGAGATATCTCCAAACCTTGAAAAAATTAAATGGATTAAAATACTGTTTTTCTCTAACATCCCTAAGACAAAAATATTTAATCAGCATCTACTGTATGCAAAGTAATTTATGTAAGTGCTAGGTATATATAAGAACTATTGTAAGAATGTTATACTATACCATAAGAATAGATGAAGAATAACTTCAAAGGTTTACACAATCTAATTTGGGGGTGATGGCTCACAAAGAAATGGATATTGAAAGAACCTACCTGAAGGTTCAATGGAAAGAAAGGAGAGAAGTCAGACCATATTTAGAAGCCTAGCACATTGATTCATATGCTTTCTTCTGCTCTCAAAGAAGCAAAGGAAGGACCATAGGAATGACAGTTTAGAGTTGGCCAGTCCTGGGACGGCATTCTAGTTCTACCATAATTAGCATTACAAGCCTTGGGGAAATCACTCAACTTCCTTATCTTCACCCCAAATATGGATGGTATAAATTCAACATGAAAGATTATATATTAGGACTGAAGTACCTATTTAGTTTGGAAGATCAGAACATGTCTTTGAGGCAGTGGCAGCTAAGATGAAAAGTAAAGGATGATGGGAGTTCATTTTGGGAGAAATGAGTGATACTGTGAGGTAGAGCGGTGTAAGATGAGGCTGAAAAAGTAGGCAGAGGCTAGGCAGACAACTGAGAACAATACACACCATATTAACAACTGTGGGTTTTAAGCAGCTCTATGATCTGATTTAAAAGATGGCTGACTGATCTTTGTATTGAATAGATTAGAGATGAGAAAGAGTAGAAGCTATTAGTTACTATAAGTGAGAAAAATGAGGGCTTGGAGTGGAGAAGCAGCAATGAGATAGAAGTGGACAGAAATATTTTGAAGAGCCTACCTCTCACAGGATTTGATGATGAATTTCATGTACAGAGTTAAGGAGAGAGGTCACAGATATGTATCATGAAGATTAGTGTCAGCTAACATTTACTCCTTGTGTTGTTGTCCTAACAACTCTCAGAGACAGGTGTTATTATGCTCCCCATTTTACAGATGAAGAATAAAGGCAACACACGTCTCTGTATGCTCATATAACTAGTACAGGGTGGAAGTGGGATTCACACCGGCAAACTGGTAGCTTTTTAGCTTCACGAATGTACAAAGGTAGATTCCATTTACTGAGATGGGGGAATACTAAAGGACAAGTTTGTTCAGAAAGTAGACATATTGAACTGGTGATCCCTGTGGTAGCAAAGGAAAATTCAGTTCAACATGCAGGTCTGGAGCTTCAAAGAGGACTAGACTAGAAATTGGAAAATCACTGTGTATACCTGGTATTTAAAACTGTTGCAATGATAGAAACCTTTTCATGGGAACACATGTAAATAATTGTAGTTCATCAAATATAAGACATCATCGACCACAAATCACATCTTTTATTTTTTGTACCAATAATTAAGGAGAAATGCTACCAACTAATTTTAAGACAATATCAATTATAAGATGCATCCAGATTTTAGAATGTTAAAACGAAAAATATGTGCACCTAGAATCATTGCAATATGGTAATTACAACAATGAGCTCAGTGTTCTAACAGAGACAAATAAGGAATAGGATGTGGTAGGGAAAGGCTTTCTGAAGAAAGTGATATATAAGCCAAAAACTGAGCCAAGTGCAAACCCTGGTCTCCTTCTTCCAAGTCTTCTCCAGTGTATCTTGGACCTTTCATGTGTTTTTGTTGCTATTATCTTCACAGCTGGTGCTGTACTCTTCTCCCAGATAAGAATTAACTAACAGAGTTAGCAGTTTCTTTAGTCCAGGTATAAACAATAAAGAGGAAGATTTCAGTCCTGTCGGTTAGTGACAATGGCTAAATTAAAAAGCAAAACTTTGAACTTCAAGTTCAGATGCCATTACTCACTTGCCACATGATCTTGGGCAAAACATTTTTTTTTTTAACCTCTCCAAACCTTAGTTTAATGTAAAGTGGCATTACTACTTTTATCCACAGTTTCCATGACAAACAACAGAAATGATACATGTGAAATGTATACCAATCTCTAACATATAGTAAGCATTCAAGTAAATGTTAATTTGGAATGGATAATAACCATCCAATTTTCTAGTAGCAGAATGCAATTATTTAACCAGTTTAAATGATTGGGGGAGGAGTTCCAAAGTCACAGACCCATTTGAGATGACTGTGCTTTATTTAATAGTTTTCAAACTGGGCTTTTAGGAGATTGCTTCTGAACATATTAATCATGTTGAGTTTTATAAACATTAGTTTAAATGGGTAAATGGGACTAGTTTGCCCTTATTTTAACTAGAAAACTAGTTATTTTGAAAATGAGTTTCTGTAAAGGACTGGAAGTTATTTGCATGCATATATTCTACAGAGATACTGTATATGTGAATAAGTCATACCTATACATAAATACACATTTATTTTGTATACTAACAAAAAACCCAAAATTATACTTTATTTGTAATAGCCTTGAATCATGTTCAAATTTCAAATGTTAGACTGTTCTTCAAATCCTTTTTAAAATAATATAGAAAAGTCAAGGTTATCTTGTTCTTATATTTTTGTGCCCTGATTCTACCTTCTCTGTTAGGAGCAGTTAGAGCTCAGGACAAGAGAGAGAAAAATCTCACAACTGAACTGCAAAGGTCAGGTTCTTAAGTTGTCTATTTAAAGCCCGGTTATTATAGGAAAGAGGCAGCTGACAGTACATAAAACATTCTTAATAGTGAGACTGGTCATTACTTACTAATAATGGCACTAATGCTTAGTTGAAGAGACTTACACATCCTAGACTCTTTAGGGCTCTAAATATCTGAAGTTCTATCCCTTTCTCAAACCCTGTTATATTTGGAAATATGTAACTGAAACTATGGTACATGGGTGCAGACAGAATAAACAACAGAAAACGAAAGGCTCAAAATACACCCTCCCTCACCCACAAAAATAGACCTTAAATTTGAAAAAAGAAAAATGAGGAATTCTAAGATCTGACAAGAGGGTGAAAATCTGTTACAACAGAACTACAGCCAAACAAACCAAAACCCCACTCTTTTGTTCTTAGCCTATTCAGCAGCCAGTATACTTCTTTTTTCTTTTGAATCCCATTTTTTTTAATTAGGTTTCTTTAGCCTAACATACGGTATTATCTTTAGTTTTTGATGTAGTGTTCAACAATTAATCAGTTGCGTTATAACACCCAGTACTCATCACCACACGTGCCCTCCTTAATACCCATCACCTGGTTACCCCCGTCCCCTCCCTTCTGCAACCCTCAGTTTGTTTTGTGGAGTCCAGAGTCTCTCATGGTTTGTCTCCCTCTCTGATGTCTTCCCATTCAGTTTTCCCTCCCTTTCCCTGTGGTCCTCTGTTCCTTATGTTCCACATACGAGTGAAACCATATGGTAACGGTCTTTCTCTGCTTGATTTATTTCACCTAGCATAATCCCTTCCAGTTCCATCCATGTCAGTGCAGATGGTGGGCATTCATCATTTCTGATGGCTGAGTAATAATCCATTATATATATTAATCACATCTTTTTTATCCATTCATCCGTTGAAGGACACTTTGGCTCCTTCCACTGTTTGGCTATTGTGGACACTGCTGCTATGAACATTGGGGTGCATGTGCCCCTTCTTTTCACTACATCTGTATCTTTCGGGTAAATACCTAGTAGTGCAATTGCTGGGTTGTAGGGTAGCTCTATTTTTAACATCTTGAGGAACTGCCATACCTTTTTTCCAAAGTGGCTGTACCAACCTGCATTCCCACCAACAATGTAAGAGGGTTCCCCTTTGTCCAGATACTCAAAAACATTTCTTGCTCCCCGTCTTGTTAATTTTGGCCATTCAAACTGGCATAAGGTGGAATCTCAATGTGGTTTTGATTTGTATTTCCCTGGTGGCTAGTGATGTGGAACATTTTTTCATGTGTCTGTTAGCCATTCATATGTCTTCTTCGGAGAAGTGATTGTTCATGTCATCTACCCATTTCTTGTCTGGATTATTTGTTTTTTGGGCATTGAGTTTGAGAAGTTCTTTATAGATCTTGGATACCAGCCCTACATCTGTAATGTCATTTGCAAATATCTTCTCCCATTCTGTGGGTTGCCTCTTAGTTTTGTTGACTATTTCGCTTGCCGTGCAGAAGCTTTTTATCTTGATGAAATCCCAAAATGTCTTTTTTGCTTTTGTTTCCCTTGCCTTTAGAGACATGTCTTGAAAGAAGTCACTGTGGGGACATCTGGATGGCTCAGTCTCTTAAGCATCTGCCTCCAGCTCAGGTCAGGATCCCAAGGTCCTGGGATTGAGTCCCACATCAGGCTCCTTGATCAGCGAGGAGCCTGCTTCTCCCTCTGCCTGCTTTGCCTGCTGCTCTCCCTGATTGTGCTCTTACAAATAAATTAGTTTTTAAAAAAACTTAAAAAAAAAAAAAAGGAAAGAAGTCGCTGTGGTCAATGTTGAAGAGGTTACTGTCTCTGTTCTCCTCTAGGATTTTGATGGATTCCTGTCTCATATTGAAGTCTTTCATCCATTTTGAGTGTATCTTTGTGTATGGTGTAAGAGAATGGTCCAGTTTCATTCTTGGGCATGTGCCTGTCCAATATCACAGCACCATTTATTGAAGAGACTGTTTTTCTTCCATGGGATATTATTTCCTGCTTTGTCGAAATTTAGTTGACCATAGAGTTGAGCGTCCATTTCTGGGTTCTCTATTCTGTTCCATTGATCTATGTGTCTGTTTTTGTGCCAGGACCATACTGTCTTGATGATCACAGCTTTGCAATATAGCTTGAAGTCATGCATTCCGCTGCCCCCAGTTTTGGTTTTCTTTTTCAATATTTGCCTGGCAATTCGGGTTTTTTTCTGGTTCCATACAAATTTTAGGATTGTTTGTTCCAGCTCTGTGAAAAATGTCAAAGGTATTTTGATAGGGATTGCATGGATTGCGTAGATTGCTCTGGGAGCATAGACATTTTAACACTGTTTATTCTTCCAATCCATAAGCATGGGATGTTTTTCCATCTCTTTGTGTCTTCCTCAATTTCTTTCATAAGTATTCTATAGTTTCTGGAGTATAGATCCTTTACCTCTTTGGTTAGGTTTATTTAGGTATTTTATGGTTTTTGGTGCTATTCTAAGTGGAATCAACTCCTTAATTTCCCTTTCTTCAGTCACATTGTTAGTGTGTAGGAAAGCAACTGATTTCTGTGCATTGATATTGTATCCTGCAACATTGCTGAATTGCTGTATGAGTTCTAGTAATTTGGGGGTGGAATCTTTGGGGTTTTCCACATAAAGTATCATGTCATCTGCAAAGAGAGTTTGACTTCTTCTTTGCTGATCTGAATGTCTTTTATTTCTTTTGGTTGTCTGATTGCTGATGCTAGGACTTCTAGTACAATGTTGAACAAAAGTGGTGAGAGTGGGCATCCCTGTCATGTTCCTGACCTTAAGGGAAAAGCTGTTTTTCCCCATTGAGAATGATATTCACTGTGGGCTTCTCATAGATGGCTTCTTTGATACTGAGGTATGTTTCCTCTATCCCTACATTTTGAAGAATTTTAATCAGGAAAGGATGCTGTATTTTATCAAATGCTTTTTCTGCATGAATTGAGAGGATCATATGGTTCTTGTCCTTTCTTTTATTAATGTGCTCTATCGTGTTGATTGATTTGCGAATGTTGAACCACCCTTGCATCCCAGGAATAAATCCCACCTGGTCGTGATGGATAATCCTTTTAATGTACTGTTGGATCCTATTGGCTAGGATCTTGAGTATTTAGGCATTCATGTTCACCAGGGATATTGGTCTGTAATTCTCCTTTTTGATGGGGTCTTCATCTGGTTTTGGGATCAGGGAAATGTTGGCCTCAGAATGAGTTTGGAAGTTTTCCTTCCATTTCTATTTATTGGTACACCTTCAGTAGAACAGATACGATTTCTTCTTTAAATGTTTGGTAGAATTCCCCTGGAAAGCCATCTGGCCCTAGACTCTTGGTTTTTTTTTTTTGTTTTGTTTTGTTTTGTTTTGTTTTGTTTTGTTTTGTTTTGCCGATGTTTGATGACTGCTTCAATTTCCTTGCTGATTATTGGTCTGTTCAGATTGTCTATTTCTTCCTGTTTCAGTTTTGGTAGTTCATATGTTTCTAGAAATGCATCCATTTCTTCCAGATTGCCTAGTTTGTTGGCATATAGCTGCTGTAATAAGTTGTAATAATTGTCTCCATTTCCTTGTCATTAATCATGATTTCTCCTCTTTCATCATAATTTTATTAATTTGAGTCCTTTCTCTTTTCTTTTGGATAAGTCTGGCCAGGGTTTATCAATCTTATTAGTTCTTTCAAAGAACCAGCTTCTAGTTTCGTTGGTATGTTTACTGTTCTTCTGGTTTCTATTTTATTGATTTCTTCTCTAATCGTTATTATTTCTTTTCTGCTGCTTGGTTTAGGTCTTATTTGCTGTTCTTTCTCCAGATCCTTTAGGTGTAAGGTTAGCTCGTACATTTGGGAATTTTCTAACTTTTTGAGAGCGGCTTGGATTGCTGTGTACTTCCCTCTAAGGACTGCCTTTGCAGTATCCCATAGGTTTTGAACCAATGTGTTTTCTTTTTCATTGGCCTGCATGAATTAAGTCCTTCTTTAATTTCCTGGTTGACCCATTCATTCTTCAAGAGGATGCTCTTTAACCTCCAAGTGTTTGAGCTCCTTCCAAATTTTTCCTTGTCATTGAGTTCCAGTTTCAAAGCACTGTGGTCTGAAAATATCCACGGAATGATCCAAATCTGTTGGTATCGGTTGTGATCACCAGTATGTGATCTATCCTGGAGAAAGTTCCATGTGCACTCAAGAGTGAGTATTCTGTGGTTTTAGGATGGAATATTCTCTATATATCTATGAAGTCCATCTGGTCCAGTGTGTCATTCAAAGCCCTTGTTTCTTTGTTGATCTTTTGGTTAGATGATCTATTGCTGTGAGTGTTTAGTTCTCCTACTATTAATGTATTATTATCCATATGTTTCTTTATTTTGGTTATTAGTTGGTTTATGTAATTGCCTGCTCCCACATTGGGGGCATAGATATTTACAGTTGCTACACTTTCTCGTTGGATAGACCCTTTAAGTATGATAGTGTCCCTCTACATCACCTACTACAGTCTTTGGTTTAAAATTTAATTTTTCTGATATGAGGATTGCTACCCCATCTTTCTTTTCAGGTCCACTAGCATTATAAGTGGTTTTCCATCCCCTCACCTTTAATCTGGAGATGACTTTAGGTTCAAACGAGTCTCCTATAGACAGCATGTGGATGGGTCTTGCTTTTTTATCCACTATAATACCCTGTGTCTTTCATTGTAACATTCAGCCCACTTACATTTAGAGTAGCTATAGAAAGATATGAATTTAGAGCCATTGTATTGCCTGTAAAGTACCTGTTTCTATAGACTGTTGGTGTTAATTTCTGGTCTATATTACTCTTGGGGTCTTTCTTCTTTTACAGTATCCCCCTTAATATTTCTTGCAGGGCTG
The DNA here is from genome assembly GCF_024610735.1 of Ursus americanus. Classification (NCBI taxonomy): domain Eukaryota; kingdom Metazoa; phylum Chordata; class Mammalia; order Carnivora; family Ursidae; genus Ursus; species Ursus americanus. The sequence goes on from NC_142132.1 coordinate 64,859,830, forward strand.
GCTTGGCGATCACCTATTTTTTCAGTTCCTGCCTATCCTTCTCTCTCCATCCATTCTGAATGACAGCCTAGCTGGATAAAGTTTTCTTGGCTGCATGTTCTTCTCATTTAGTATCCTGAATATGTCTTGCTAGCCCTTTCTGGCTTGCCAGGTCTCTGTAGATAAGTCTGAAGTTATTCTGATGTTCCCCCTTCCATAGATAAGAAATCTCTTCCCCCTAGCTGCTCTTAGGATAGCTTCCCTTGGCTCTAAGATTTGCAAGCTTCACTATTATACATCAGGATGTTGGTCTATTATTTATTTTGGGAGGGGTCCTCTCTGCCTCTTGGACACGAATGTGTTTCCTCCCCCAGATTAGGGAAGTTCTCAGCTATGAGTTGCTCAAATATACCTTCTAGTCCTCTCTCTCTTTCCACTCCCTTGGGGATCCCCATAATTCTGACACTGGAATGTTTCATGGCATCATTGATCTATTTTCATGGGCTACTAGCCTCCTCTCCCTATCTTCCTCAGCTTCCTTCCTATCAGCTTATCTTCTATATCACTGATACACTTTTCTGCCTCATTTACTCTGGCTGTTAGAGTATCCAGTTTAGACTACATCTCATTCATAGCACTTTTAAGTTCAGCCTGATTAGATCTCACTTCTACCCTTAGTGATTCTATACTGTCACTAATGCTTTTTTCAAGCCTAGCTACTGAGTTCAGGATTGTTATCCTGAATTCTATCTTGACATCTTGCTTATATCCATATCCATTAGTTCTACGGCAGAGGATATTGTCTCTGGTTCTTTTCTTTGTTGACAGTACCTCCTCCTAGTCATTCTACTGAGGCATGGTTGACTGAAGGAACAGAGTCCAGAGTATCAACCACAACCCACACAAAATGCCCCCTAGAAAAAATTCAAAGAGGTGTAAAGCTACCAGAGATAGGCAACCAAAACCAAGATGATCCAAAACAATAAAAAAGGGGGTGGGGTGGGGTGAGAGATTACAGTCTCTCAGGGTGGACAAAGCAGGGTGATATTCCTGTTCCTGATTGATTCTTGGTCTCTGTGTTAGAAGACACTATGTCCCAAAATTGCAAAGAAATCAGAACTTATATATGTATCAAGATAAAATTGAATAGAGTGAAAACAGGCTAGCATGGAGCATAAATCTATAAAACACATATGTGAAAAAAATAACAGTTAAAAAGCCATTTAAAAACAAGTTGGGAAATAAGAATCTACTTGAAATGGGAACCGGGTTAAAAAAAAAGAAAACAAAAGGAAGAATAAGAACAGAAACAAAAAAGAAATGTATAATTTTAGCCTGAACTATAAATGAGTCGTGAGGGAACACCTGGAGTTCCCTATATTGTTTTCCCCTAGCACTGAAGTTTTATAGTCCTATGGGAAATAAGCTTATGATTCACCTGTTCTTCCAGTCCATCTTCTGGGGGAGGGGCCTGCTGCTTGGCTTCTCAGGCATCTTTGCCGGGGTGGAGTTGTCCCACCCCTTGTCAGGGGGATGGGCTTAATGAGAGCTGGTCGGCTGTGTGGCTTTTTTTCCCTGGTGGCTTTCCGCTTCTCTTTAGGTCAGAGCAAATATGGCTGTGCAAGAATCTCTGGCCCAGAGCTGCAAGGTCTCGGTCCCCTTTCTTCAATAAATCCTCCAGGTCAAACCATCTCCACATCTTTGTGTACCAAACTCCACAGACTCGCACTATTTGTGCCTGCTGCGTCCTTCCAGGGTAGTTACGGGAACCCCCAGGCCTCTCTGCACTTTGTGACTTTGCAATTGACAGCGGCCATGGGTTCGCGTGTGTACCCTCTTCCGCAGCTCCCAGGTCACGCTGGGTGCTGCCCCAGTGTCCCTTCGGTGGTCACACCACCCCAAGAGCTGTTGCCCAGTCATGGGTACGGCCTCTTTGTGCACCAAACTGCCAAATCCTGCGGCTCCCGCCCTCTCCCCCTCTCCCAGGGGAGTTAGGGGTACCTGCGAGCATCTCCGTGCTTTGTGATTTTGCAATTGCTAGCTGCCATGGGCTATGCACTCTCTTCCACAGCTCCCAGGTCATGCTGGGTGCTGTCTCAGTGTCCTTTCATGGGGGCCACACTGCCCTGAGATCTGTTGCCCTGTCCTGGGCACAAGCCGTTTTATCTCTCTCCTAGAATGTTAAATAGCCTGTACCTTCTAGTCCTTTTCAGGGTGGTCAGCCAGACAGCGGTCTCCCTACCAGCTCGGCTCGTGGTTTATGGTGACTGGCGCTGAGAGTCCCTTCTGGGCTCACTGACCACAACCAGTCTCCCTGCTCCACTGCTTGGGCATTCTATCGGTTCAGGCTCCCCCGATCTTTCTGAGTCTCCTGGAATCCTGAGACCACAATGATCCACCTAGAATTCTGCCCTATCCATCCCCTGTGCCCTTTTCATAAAGGGGTGTCTCTCACTAGAGCAGATTTCCGAGGGTCCCAGTTTTTTTGCTCTGGTGTTGTATCACTTTCCGGTGGCAGGCTATGGAGGCTCCCTCCCCCCTCCATTTATCTTCCAATATTTCCCCTGAAGTTTCAAGGTTCTGCACCTCCTACCTTGCAAAAAGTAGTCATTTTTCTTCTTGTGGAGATCCAGATAAATCCTCTTACATCTCAGGTTGAATTTGTGTGTGTTCAGAATGGTTTGATAGATATATAGCTAAATTCGATGGACCAGATGAAACAAGGTTCCCTATTCTGCTGCCATCTTGCCCTCCCCCACCAGTATACTTTTCGACAAGACACAAGAAACTAAGAACTACTTATACTCATTAAATTCCAACTTAGTTTACTTCAAGTTTCTCAGAAACAGTCTTATAATCTGATTCATGGTTTCTCTGTTTTAACTGGCATTCTTATTTACCTATTTCTATCATCATAGCCACATATGGAGTATTAAAAATCATTTGGTGATTCCTATGTTATTTCAAAAGGAAATTCTAGGATTAGTAATCTCTTTCGTTGCTCTTCTCTCCAGTGTCTCTGGAAGAATTAACACTGAATAACAAAAATTGCTCAAGTCTGTAAGATACTCACATAAGAGCCAAAGCCTAACTCCACATTTCTCACTGCTCATGGAAGCCCCTCTAAAGTACAGTTTACGACCTGACCCTGGCTCTCTCTCCTTGAACACTGCATCCTACTCCACCAACTCCCTTGAAATCTATGATACATTCTATATGTAGCCTCCCAATAACTGTTTCATTAGCTCCCCACCTAGGCCTCTTCATGGCCATGCTTTAACCTCATGCTGGTTAAAAGTAAAAAATTCCAAAGACAAGGCATTTAAAACCATTTATTTTTAATTAAGAGATATATATGAGTGTGTTTTTGTTACAAAAGCAAAACAAAGCAAAGTAGTGCTTTCTAAAAAAAAAGAGACAGCAAACACCCATAAGACCATTACCAAACCACAGTTGACCTATTAGAATACTTCATCCATAGCTTTTGTGGAAAAGAAACATGTCATTCACTCTTGGAGGGATGGTTAAGACACATCCTTTTGAAGGACTATCTAGTAATAATTGTGAAAGTGGAAAATGCATATGGTCTCTGACCCAGTAATTTCACCCTATAGTAATAATCATCCAAATACTCAAAGATACACATATAAGGATATTCAGTGAGGCATTTTGTATAACTATGAAAAACCACGAATAAAAGTCCATCAATAAGAGAATGGTTTCATGATACAGCCACATTATGAAACACTGCAGCCATTAAAAAGAATGAGCTAGATCTGTATATGCTACATTAAAAGACGCTGTGTGCCAGTAATACAGTTTTTGAGTGAAAAATACAGTTATAGAAGGGTATGCCCATTAGATCCCATAACGTATACACATACATGCCTACAAAATAAATAAAAGAACACACACCAAACTATTAGCTATAGCTATTTCTGGGAATGGGTTGTCATTTTCATTTACGACTTCTATATTGTTTCAACTTTTTTTTTTTAAGATTTTATTTATTTGAGGGAGGGGGAGAGAGAGAGAGAGAGAGTACAGAGGGAGCAGCAGGCAGCAAGAGAGGGAAAAGCAGGCTCTCTGCTGAGCAAGGAGCCCGATGCAGGACTCGATCCCAGGACCCTGGGATCATGACCTGAGCAGATCGCAGCCACTTAACTGACTAAGCCATCCAGGCATCCCTTGTTTCAACTTTTAAATAATACTTTTCTAACTTTTTAAATAAAAAATGTGATTTTTTTACTCAGGTTCTTGGGTATTTTTTTTTTAAGATTTTATTTATTTATTCGACAGAGATAGAGACAGCCAGCGAGAGACGGAACACAAGCAGGGGGAGTGGGAGAGGAAGAAGCAGGCTCATAGCGGAAGAGCCTGATGTGGGGCTCGATCCCAGAACGCCAGGATCACGCCCTGAGCCGAAGGCAGACGCTTAACCTCTGTGCCACCCAGGTACCCCCTTAGGTATTTTTTTTAAAATGAAATGACATTGGTATTTTCCACTACAGCTATAAGTGTCTTCTCTGTACACTAAATAATTTTTATAAAACAAGGAAAGATTGAGGAAATGTCACACATTAAAGAATACACATACTAAGGAGACATACCAATTAAATTCAATGTAGGATTCCAGACTGGATCCTCAAACAAAAGGACAGTAGAAAAACTGGTAAAATCTGAAGTAGGTCTGTAGTTTAGTTCACAGTATTGTTACTTTATGTTACTTTCTTCTTTTTGGTTATGTAAGTTGTAAATTAAAATTACGTGAAGGATACACGTGAACTATATTATTTTTTGCAATTTTTCTGTAAGACTAAATTTATTTCAACATAAATAATGTAAAACTTTTTTTATATATTACTAAACCTAATCCTCTACTTTCTTTCTCAAGCTTGCTTCTTTTCCTGTGTTTCCTACATCTATTAACAGAATATTAGTCTCCCAGACACAAGGCTCAAAATTTCAGCATTGTTTTGACTCTTTTCTTTTCCTTTCCTTCATCTAAAGTCAGATGAAAATACAATACACTTTCAGTACCTGTTATACTGCTTTCTACAGTTACCTCAAAAACCAGTTACAGTACAACTTGAATTGCTTCCCAAAACTTTATGCATTATTTGCAGAATAATCTTCTAAAAGCACAACTCTATTTAAATCCTCCCTTGGAAAATTTCAGCGGCTCCCCGCTGCTTATTAAAATCAAACTCAACCAATGAAGGCTTTCCATTATCTAGTCCCAAGCCTACACGCTCAATTGGGTTCCCATTCACAAACTCGCCCAGTACTATTCCAAAGAACTCACCTGCATTTTCTAAAATATTTTCAGAGGTCTATGAGGTCAACATTAATTTCACAATAAAACTACAATGTTATTTGCCTTTTTCACTCTCAATATCTCATGAGTATACAGTGGAGTTTTCCAGTTAAATGACATGTGATACTGTAACAGACTGAATTCCTCAGCAGATGTGAAAATTCACCCATTATCTATAAGCCTGACTATAATGAGATCTGAACATGTATAAGACAATACCACTTTTTTTGTTTTAGAAATAACAAACCATTACATATTAACATAAGTAAAATTTTTATTAAAGATAGCTTTTCCAAATTACTCTTTCTAAATTTGTTTTAGATTCTCAAATGGTAAACATTAATAGACATAACCATACAAACAAAAAGCTCTTTGAGGCCCTCGATACATTTTTTTTTTTTTTAAAGAGAGAGCCCACAAGCAGGGGGAAGGGCAGAGGAAGAGAGAGAATCCCAAGCAGGCTCCACACCCAATGCAGGGCTCCACCCCGTGAACCCAAGACCACAACGTAAGCCGAAATCAAGAGTCTGATACTTAATGGACTGAGTCACCTAGGCACCTCCCTCAATACTTTTAATACAAGGAGGTCCTAAAACCCAAAGTTTGAGAACCATATAGTCAGGTCTCAACTGATTACCTGAACGTTACATGGCTAAGTTTTCTGGCCTTCATAACTTTCTTTCTCCTAAAATAACCTTCCTTCTAGTGCCCTATGCCCAAATTATACCCATTTTCCTTAAGAGTGGTCATCTTCTCAACAGCCACTTTAAAAACACGAGTTTTGTAGTCAGACTTGGATCAAATCTGGCCTTGCACTAACCTTTACTAGCTGTGTGACTCTGGGCAACTTAACCTCTTTGAGTCTCAAGTATCTCATCTGGGGACATTCACTGGTAACCCTGAAGAACTATACTGACCACTGAATGAAAACACAAAAGTAGCAGGGTGCCTGGGTGGCTCAGTCAGTTAAGTGCTGGACTCAGGTCATGATCTCAGGGTCTGAGATCAAGTCTTGCCATGGGATCCATGCTTAGTGCAGAGTCTGCTCGAGATCCTCTCCCTTTGCCCCTCCCCCTGCTCATTCATTCACTCTCTCTAAAAAAATAAAGTAAATAAATTAAAAAAAAAAAAAAAAAAACAACACAGAAGTACCTAGCTTAATACCTGGCATGTATAAGATGCTTAATAAATACTACATTTTTTTTTAAAGATTTTATTTATCTATTTGACTGAGACAGCCAGCGAGAGAGGGAACACAAGCAGGGGGAGTGGGAGAGGAAGAAGCAGGCTCCCAGTGGAGGAGCCTGATGTGGGGCTCGATCCTAGGACTCTGGGATCACGCCCTGAGCCGAAGGCAGACACTTAACGACTGCGCCACTCAGGCGCCCCTAAATACTACATTTCTTCCCTCCCTTTCCTCTTCTACCAGAATGTTTTTTTAAAACTAGGACTTTAATGCATTTTATTCATGGATTCCTCCACAATACTTAGCATAATGCCTTTTATATAAGGTGTGTGATATTATCTGAGTTAACCAATAAAATTTAAGGAATAACATAAGCAGCAAAGAACAGACATCTCAAATTTCAATCTTTTTAGGAATGTAAATGATTAGATTTGACAACAGAATCAGAATTATTCCCTTATGTAGATATGCAGATTGCATTTAATGAAAAGAGTATCATAATAACAGGTGTTAAGAGAGAATAATTCAGTTCACTTAAAAACACTCAGGTGGCCTTTAAAGTAAATATATAATCTTACCTAAAAATGAATCTCAAAAGAATATTAAAAACTCATGCTACTGCCACAACTATTTTCAATTTACAGAATGTATGATATTCTAGCAAAGTAGCCGAAGCCACACAAAATTCTTGTTACAAATTTTGTTTTTTCTGGTTTTGAAGACCTCAAAACTCTAAATATTCTACCCTTATAGCTTATTTAGGATGCTGCTGACCTCCTGTCAATATATATAGCTTTTGGTTGCTTTTCCAAGAGGAGTTAGGACTTTGTGCTGAGTTGACCAGTCTCAAAGTAAAGCTGTCTTCCCAACTACTAGCAATCCTTGATGACAGAGCTGCCCAGAAACAGGGCTGCTGCTGGTGCCATGGACAATTTTTTATTTTTGTTTTTTGTCCCATGATCAATTCAACCAGTGGACTAATTATAGCAGAAGTTTATTAAACGTTTCCATATCCTATGTAATAGGGATCATAACTCTGTTTTTTTTAAGATTTTATTTATTTATTTGAGAAAGAGAGCATGAGCAGGGGGAAGGGCAGAGGGAGGAGCAGACTCCCTGCTGAGCAGGGCGCCTGAAGTGGGGCTCGATCCTAGGACCCTGAAATCATGAACTGAGCTGAAGGCAGACACTTAACCCACTGAGTCACACAGGCGCCCCATGACTCTGTTTTTATACTCTCATCCCAACTCTACCCTCCCAATGTTTTAAAGACTTAATGGTATCAGATTATGATGCTTATAATCCTCCTAAATCACTGGTCCAACATAGTTGATGATGATCACACTGACGCATGAAATTCAAGGAGAACTGGTTTGTGGAAAAAAATAACTTCATAAGATAATAGTTTAAAAGGTATAGGAATGAGGTCCTCTGGATTCTTAGAAACTTAAAAGTAGTTGTATCTCCAAGAAAATACATGTTAGAATACCTATACACTTCAAGGGTCACCTTCTGAATGTGTTTATTCAAGTTCAGAACACTCTAAGGAGTTCTAAAAAGTTTCTCCTAAGACAGAAATGTGATCTAGTAAGGAATTGGTATAAAATATCTTGATTGACACAAACTGCCTTCTAAATCAAAAATAAACACAAATATGAAACATTAATAAATAAGGTTGTAAGATCTGGCAAATTCTGAAAAGCCACGTATATTGCCTCAGAGATTACTTTCTACTCCACCCCTTTAAACCTGTGGCACCCTACAATACTGTACTTAAATATATTTGCAAAAAAAGTGGATTGCTGGAGCACAGAAAAGCTAATTGCTGTTGTTGTTGTTTCTTTTTCTTTTGTATGTGCTACTTATTACAAGCAGCAATCAGGGCTGATGCATTTTGCCACACAGGATGTGAGCCAAATCCAGGGGGTATCTTTCACACACTTCAATGGGGTGGTGCCTCCTTAGGGCTCTACAAAGCTTCACTGCAGATAGCTGCACTTGAAAGAAATGGACAACATATCCTTTAAACCCAACTTAGGATATTATCACTATTTTTGATAAACAAATAGCACTTCTGATATAGAAGCAAAAGTGATGGTGTTTGACATCTGAGTGGGATCATGAGCACTTTATCAATGCATTGCAAAGAGAAAGAAAACAATGGCAAACAGTATTCAAAAATTAAAAGTGAAGTCAGTGGCATTCTAATGGAGGAAAAGAAAAATTTTCTCAATAGATGGTCATCTGGGTATCTATATGCGGAAAAAAAATAAACCTTGACCTCCCCTACCTCAAATCTTATTCAAAAATCAATTATAAATAGATCATATGTTTAAACATGAAAGATAAAATAATGCTTCTATGTATTTTTTTAAATTTTATTTTTAAATAATCTCTACACCGAACATGAGGCTCAAACCCAAACCGTGAGACCAAGAGTTCCATGCTTCACTGACTGAGCCAGCCAGGTGTCCCAATAAAGTTTTTAAAAGAAAACATAAAATATCTTCATGACATTGGAGGAGGCAGAAATTTCTTAAACAGGACACAAAGAGCACTACCCATAAGAGAAAAAAAAGAAAAATTTGGACTTGACTAAAATCGAGAACATTTGTTCATTGAAAGACACACTAAAAGTGTTAAAAGGCAAGCAAGCCATCAAATAGGAGAAAATATTTATAGTGTATGTATATCTGACAAAAGACCCACATCCAGAATATGTAAAAACGTTACCTACAGATCAATTTTTAAAAGGCAGACTTGAATAGGCATTTTATAAAAGAGGCTAACAAAGGAAGGAAGGAAGGAACGAACGAACGATCGAAGGAAGGCAGGCTATCCAAATGGCCAATATACATATGAGAAGGGGCTCGGCTTCATTAGTCATCAAGGAAATGCAATTAAAACCAAAATGCTATGCCACTACAGACCCAACAGAATGGTTAAAATTAAAAAGCCAGAAAAAAGTATAAGTGTTGGCAAAAATGTGAGGCAACTTAGGGGCGCCTGGATGGCGCAGTCGTTAAGCGTCTGCCTTCGGCTCAGGGCGTGATCCTGGCGTTCCGGGATCGAGTCCCACATCAGGCTCCTCTGCTATGAGCCTGCTTCTTCCTCTCCCACTCCCCCTGCCTGTGTTCCCTCTCTCGCTGGCTGTCTCTATCAAATTAATAAATAAAATCTTTCAAAAAAAAAAAATGTGAGGCAACTTGAACTTTCATGCTGCTGGTAGATGAGGGAAAGTTTGACACTGACTACCAAAGGTGAACACTGGAATACTCAATGACCCAGCAAGTTTACTGCCAGGAATAGACCTAACAGAAATATGCAGAAATCCTATAATATAACAGAAGCCTATCAAACAATGAGACTAGCTGTAAATCCATACATGAAAAGAACTCATTATAATAAACACACCATGTATATGTGTTTATGCATGTATGTATATTCCATTTCCAATGACTTTTAAAAGCTAAAACTGAAATACATAGTTGATCCAATATACTTCTTCTCCTTTGAGACAAAGTAAGCTTAAAACAACCCTATACCTAAACACAGATCAAGCAATAAATATCAAACTCGTTAAAGTATGCCCCAGACAAAAGTAGTCTGTGTCAGTGAAACAATTTTCTATTCCAATGTGATTATCACTCAATTAAAAAAAAAAACACTAATTAGGGTATCTAAATTTCAAAATAAAAAATAAGATATAGTAATGAAAGGCAAATACTGTCCCTGTATTTTAACTGGAACTATTGAAGCACTGTAAGTCCACAAAAATGTGTACTTAATGGATTTATATAGCCTTACATGGCTAAGCACCTCTATTCTACTTCAGATTTCTATAACCAAATAGACACAAAGGAAAGTACTAAGAAGTCTGAAACTGAATTTTAAATTGGCACAGATGGTATGTTTCTAACACCCCCACAATATGCTGAGTGTTCTCCATAAAACCAACCTAGACACAGCCCCTGCCTCTAGGGAACTTAAAATCTAAAAGTAGATGAGGCAGCCTAATTCAAAGAAAGTAAACAAATAAAAGGAAACAAAGAAGGGAATGTAAGAGAAGAGAAGCCTGAATTAATCTCAGCTCCCAGAAGGGTAACAGTCCAATTTGAACAGTAGAGAATGAAAGCTAACAAGTCAGAGCTGCCTTATTTACCATCAAACTAATATGACACTATGCAGTAAATATTCTCTAAAAAATTATGCTGACCAGACTGAAAAAGCTTTGTTGTTCTCTAGCTTCAACATTCAGAAGGTCTAAGTCTCTATAACAGATATAATATATATCCCACTGGATGTGTGTAAAGGACATTAAATAGCCTGTGCATCGGGACCGATTCACACTCAAAAATCTAAATTACTGCATCTAAAGCATATGAAAGCATTATTTCAAAAATCCTGGCTCAATAGGCAATTAATTCATGTGACACAACCATCTTTACCTCAAAGCTCCTAAAACAAGACAGCAATTCTTACTGGATTGCATTTTTGATGTTGTCTCTAAAGGGATATATGAGCTATATTTGGTTTGTCTGTTAATAAACATTTCATGGGCTTACAGTTCAGACTCTGATCTCCTTATCCAGTTGACTAGAGCTATTTCAATAGAGAGATATCAAACAATTGTCAGAAAGGTCTCCAAATACAGAACTTCTTTAAGCCCTTGAATTAAAGAACAGCTTTATTTTTAACCATGTAGATTCTTCCTGGAAGACTTCAAAATGCTGATGATATCCAATTAATTAAGTTATAGGAACCAAACTCACTTCAACAAACTGGTCCTAGCTGCTCCCCTGTTTCTTTGAATCAGGTATCTCCGGTAAAGGCTATTAAAATAATAATCATAATCATAATAATCATAATACAGCCAAATTCCACACAAAAGGAAGAAGAGGAAGAAAGTAATGACACTAGGGATTTTCCTGCATCAAAGTAGTATTTACTGAATCAGAGCTATAAATAGCACCATTTAGAATAAATATTTGAGGTCAAGATTAGGGGCATTATCTACCCAATGTCTCAGATCTGCAACCCCTTTCCCCAGTAATTTCAACAGCAACCATAATGACCTCCAATTTCCCAAAATACTATCTTGCCTCTAATTTAAAACATGGCTTCCTCTTAAAGAGAAGACTCCCAGTCACCTCCTCTATATATATTTCCATCATAGGAAGTACATAAATAAAAATGTATCTTATATAAATCCAAGGCATCCCAGTAGAAACCGTATTTCAGTCTACTTTATGAAGTATAATGATAAAAATATACTTTTTCCAGTAATTCAAACTCTAAACCTTAGAATCACCATCTGAACCCTTCATGTTCCACCCTACCCTCCCACCTCCTCACATTAATCAGTACCAAGTTGTTCAGATTGTCCAAATCCCTCCCACTGGAAGGGTTCCAGGATATAGAAAAACTGAGGTCCAAAGGGCAAAAAAGTCTGAGAGGAGCAAAAAGAGACATTTCCAGAAGCCAAAGTTTCAAACCAGGGAGACACTATTAAAGTATCTGAGAACAGACTAGGTGGTAGTAGGAGTCTGAAGAGGCTGCCTTTACCACTGAGCCTTAGAGATCTGATCGGAAAGGCCAAGTACGGGTAAGCATGGGTGCGTCAGACCAACTCAAAAAGGCCATTTGGTACAAACACCCTATAATTTTTCTCACATAACCCTCTTTCCAAATGTCCTCTGCCACCATCTTAGCTCAGACCCTCTTCAGATCTCACTTAAACAAGGGCTATGTCTTCACTGACTTGTCCTATTTCTCTACCAAGCCACTGCACTCAAAATCATCTCAAAGTACCATGTCGAACACTTTCAATATTTTTTATTAGCCTTAACATAAAATTTATCAATCCTTAAAATAGCTTACCAGGCCTTCCAGCATCTGACTCCTTTCTTGCCTTGTATCTGCAACCATTTTCCTCCAATGCTCTCTGTACCAGTCATAACTCTAAAGTTCCCCAAATGCTATCTTGTCCCCAGTTTCCTTTTAGATAGAAGACTCTTCAGCACCCCCCCAACACACACACACACACACACACACACACACACACACACACACACACATTCGCTTTATCTACTTTACTTTCACCTTTATGGCTCATCTTAAACATTTCCTTAAGGTTTTCCTTGAACCCTTCAAAGGGTTCCTGCTATAGTCCCATAGTACTCTACACTCCCGTTTTCGTGACATTCATCAGATTTGTAATTACAAATGGTAAACAATCTTATATTCTATGAAGGCAAGAATGCATACCTAAGAATATGATTAAAAATATTACCTCCTTACTCAAAAAACTTCAATGGCTTCCCCAAACTTCTGCATTAAGGACATGTTTCTCAGCATGGATCTTCAAGGCCCTCCACAGTATGAACTTTTATGTCTACTATTCCCCAAATGCTTCCCCAAAGCAGGATTATCTGTTCCTTCCTGACCAGGACAAGTACTTTCTGGTGCCTTCATTTCTGTAGCTTCCTTTATGAGACCTGTCTTTGAAAATGCTACCCATTCTTCCAAACCTATATCCAATTCCATCTCCTCCATAGAATTTTTCCTGATCTTCCCTAAATAAATTTGGCCTCTCCTACTTTTGACTCTCTTTCTGCTCAAGTATGTTATATTTTCCTTACAGTACTTTCCTAAGTCTACCTAATCTTTAACGGTACTTTTCTTACCCTTAATAGTTTTAAATTTCTTAGATAATGCTGGTTATACGTCACTTTTCCATATTTCTTGTTATTTCATTTTGTATATGCCTTACATACAGAAGGTCCTCCATTAATGCATTAACTAGAATCCAAAAAAACTACTACATGTAAGGTAGCTGTATAAGGCAGTTTTCTAAATATGCAGATAAAACTATCTTTAAAGTATAAAGATACCTGTGAAACAGATGGAAGCTAAATGGAATTAGAAAAGCTTGTTATGATACTAGTACAAAAACAGAAATATATCTTATTTGTATCACAAATAACTGCTTTTTAATCAAAGAGTAAAACATCTTAAAAGATTCATTAATCTTATACATTAAGATGCCAACATTTATTTCAATTCTGACATCTCAAATTAACAGAATTTTAACTCAAGTTTCATACAGCAGCAGATCACTGTGCCATGCTCAATATTTGTTTTTGTGACCATTTTTACTGTTAGTTGAACAAAACAAACAGCAAATAACATTATTTAGGTGTGCCTCAAATTATAAATCAGCAAGGACAATAGAAATTATCTAGTTCAATGCATAACATTTCTAGATAAAGAACATAAAGACTATGAGTTTCTTGGCCAAGGTCATGAAGCCAAAGCTAGAACAAAGGCTCAGACCATCTGACTTTCACTTCAGCACTCTCCCCACCGAAGACAATACTCACGTCAAGGCTGTAGTAACTACAGCCCATTATTCTGAATCAACATTGGAGCCAACAATGCTCCAGTACTTGAATTCAGGCCATTTGCACAGTTTCAGCCGTGCTCAAGAGAAACAAAAGCGTGAGGAGTAAGGGAAAAAGGGGTTCTTTTTATCTTTTCCCAGGAGCTTATATTTTATAAAAGGTTAGAAATAAACACTACTCCATAAGCTTTGAGGACGAGTGTTTGTGTTCAGATACTGAGAGGCAAGAAAAACATGATAGGAAATTACACACAACTTTTCAAAATATATAATAGAATTCTGACACATAATGGAACATACAACACAGAGCATTTTCAATGCTACATTATCAAAAGTTACTATTTACTTCATAGTAATCAAGAAAGATGATGCTCCAGGAAAAAAGATGATATGATAAAAAGCTAGCAGCCTATTTCTTAAAACCTACTTAAAAGACAAACACACCTTTCATATTTACCAAATATTTGTTATTAAATATTACTTCTTACACTTCTATTCCAAATAACTGGTATATAGTAGGCACTTAATAAGCATCTGCGTAATAAATCAAATAATCTTTGTATCACCCAGCACTATTCTTGAATATTGTGGTTGTAAATCAGTGACTACAAAATGCTACAACTTTTAGTAGAAAACGATGAGCACTGAAGTTCATATCAAACAGAACTGTTTCCGAGGCTACAACATTTGACATTCTATGTGTGTGTGTGTATATATATATATATATATATATATATATATGGGTATGTGTGTTTGTACGTGTATATACGTTCACTTAGTCTCTCTATATATATAAACACATACATGTATTTATATATATGTGTGTATACATATATATGTGTATACATATGGATGTCTGGCATGTATTTTTGATAATACTGATTTTATCTAAGGATCTTATGCTATGGTTTTCAAACTTTCCTTACAGCAATTCATAACAAGAAAAACATGATAGATACCTAGTCTCCTTCTTTCACAGATTCATCCCATCACAACCTAGTACACATATACAAAGGCACAGGGACACAAAGATACAATAAAAAGTTTCATGAAACAATTATCACCCTTACTACACCTAAAGCATTAATATTTTGTATTCCCTTTTTTTAAAATGCTGTTCGTGACCCACTAAACTGGTTTCATCACCCCTGCTCTGGAAACTTATAAAAGTCCAAGAAGACACTGGGAACGTGTAAGCCTTAGTTTGGCATTCATTCTTCAGAAATAACCTAGGCTTTACGGACACCAACCAGAAACTGGCAAATAGAAGGCTAGAAATTATTAAACATTTTCATTCACAAGCTATGTTGAACACCTGAATGGCATCATTATTATGTAAGTAAAAAATACAGACCATATTTTGGGCCATAAAACATGTTCCAAAAACTTAAGAGGAGTCAAATAACAAGTTCTTGGTTCACAATGGAAAATTAACTTAGAAACCAATAACAGAAAGCTATCTGTAAATCACAAATACTGCGAGAATAAATAAAATCTTCTAAATAACTCAAGAGTTGAAGAAGAATCAAAAGGGAAATTAGGAATTATTTTTGAGGGAAACATAAACACAGGCCAGAGTTTTACTGGTTTAGAGAAGAACAATGAGCCCAGGTCATCAGTTCTGTTTGGTTCCCTCTAAAGAAATCCAAGTTCTGCTCACATAAGGAGGGTGGTCACCTGGACTGAGAATCACCAGATTATTTATACTACTAAGGAAGTTTAAGGTGAAGGAAGCAACACCCTAACCTCATCCCTGTTGGAAAGGCTTTCATAAATCTGAAAGGAGACTAGGCATCTAATAAGCAATGTGGTATCACTGAAGGAGAAGAGCCACAAAAAAACCCAGAATAATATGAATACAGAGAAGTGGAGGAAACATCCAGAAAGAGGATGGGGAGCACTGAACAGTCAGCTTCAGGATGGCAGCTTCCTCCCCTACTAAGGACAACTCCTGGAACACAGCAGCCTCTAATACTGTCTAATGTGTGTAACTGAACTTTCTTTCACAGATTCATCCCAGAACCAATCAAATGCTGAAAAACCTCAGCTTTTCAGAGGTCATCTTGACCAAGACAGGCTAGAAACAGAAGCCGTTTTGCCTTCAGATGTTCTGAGGTGGTCTAAGGATCCATCCAATCCCCTAAAAATTTGGATTATATACTAGAGCACCTTTTATTCCAGCATCATAGGGTTAAGAGGAGAGAGGACAAGTATCTCAATACCTGTTTTTAATTAAACATAATATCAGTTCATCCACTGTTAAAAAGAAGTGGGGAAGGGAAGCAAGCCAATACATTATAGACAACCACTAATTCAGTTTAGTGGAGAGTATCAGGCTCATTATTTTGATTAGTGGCACTCATTAAATATGTTTTCTATGTGTATTTCAGGGAACTAAAGCAAGTAAGGATGCTACTCTGCTTTACTGGGGGCAATCCCACATCCTGCTAAGTTGGTTTTTATAATATGTGTTTGGCTTCCTAAAATAGGCATAAACAGCCTTATTTAGATCTATGCTATTTATTTCCACAGAGAAGGAACCTCAGAACTTGTTAACAATAGGTTATCTTCTTTTTTTACACCTCTGTTGTGATGAAGAAGGAAAAATACATGATACCTGGGGTAAAAGAATATTGAGCTTAATTACAAAAATTTAAAAGCAGAAAAATTCACATGGTGGCTTTTTAGAAAAAGAACACTCTCTTCCTTTCATCTCAAGGCAAACCATTTATCTACCATGAAGCATAAATACTGTGTTCTTCCTTTAAAGAAATTTTGTTGAACTTTTATCCTTTTTTTACTGAAAGAATCTGGAACCTTAGATTTAATCCTGTAATCTGCAAGTCTTCCTAACATATCTGTGCAATCTGAACAGTCGACTGCTATTCAAAGCCACTAAAGGAACTAGATAGCTATATCAATTGATAAAAAGTTTTCTCAAATGAAAACTTCACAATGAAATGATACTTTTGACAGAACATTTGTAAATTACAATCAATTTTTCTAAATCCTTTTGGAGGAGAAAAATTTTAAGTGCCGGAACAAAAATAAACAAAGTTATATTATTCATTTACCATGTTTAATGATCCAATGTACATTACTTCAGAGCAGAGGTTTACAATGCACAATCAACACACTGAGTGATGCATGATTAAATATGCCAAAGTCTTAATTATAATGCCACTTTACATGTGTATACAACAGTCCAGTTTGCAAAGCACTTACATCCATAAACTCATTTAACTCTCTATGTCTATCAATTTAAATACAACAGATATGAGTCCATTTGGATAAGAAAAGCCATGTACTAAATGGTTAATAGCATGGACACTGAAGTCATCTGTCTGGTTTAAATCCTAGCACTGTCACTTACTAGATACGTGATTCTGGTACATTACTCAACATTTCTGTGCCTCAGTTTCATCATCTGTAAAATGGGGATAACAATCATTTCTACCTCTTGGGCCCACTGACTAAATCAATTAATGTATGTCAAATATCCAGCATAGCATCTATCACAGAGTAACCGTTATATATTATATATGCTGGTTGTACTTAGTACAGTATCATTGTATGGATAGGGAAACAAGCTAGTAAGTCACAGAGCCAAAAATAAAAACCAGATCTTCTTCTCTTTGATGCTCCATCCACAGAGGGCTGGGTTGTTTTTTTTAAGTATCCCAAAGGTTTTCTAGACTGATGTAAAGAGTTTAATGCAGAATTGTACAAATCAAAAAATTCAGCAGCTCAAAACATTTATAAAATTGTGCTATAATCTGTTTATATATATATTTTTAAGTTAAATTGCTTATTAAAAAAGCAAATATTCCATTTTGAGGACAGAACTGTACACTAAGGAGTAGTTACCTGTGTTGCTATATTTGTAAAACAAAACTATTTTGTTTCACCTTTCAAAAGACCAAAAAAGCAATAAAGCCTATCATATCATGTTACTATGATGATCATTACTTCAGTTTATCAAATTTAAAAAGTCTAGAAGGAAATATACTAAGATGATAACAATGACTATATAGTATCTCCTTTTTTTTCCTTAGGTTTTCAAAAGCATTTCAAAAAATGCTTAGAAATAATTCTAGAAAATAACAGATGCCCAGCTGAAAAACTATCCTCTTTTTCAAACATATTTTAGGTGTCTTTCCTCAGACTTTGTTCAAACTTTTTTCCTTTAGTGATTTAGGTGACTGTGATAACATCTTCCACTGTATCTAAAAATAGGGCATGGGTGTGTAAATTTATGAGCTGAAATGCAAAACTGGCACTGGATGTCTAAATAAGAGTATGAAATCATTTAGCATACTCTAGTATAAAAATATATATTAAGCATTGATATCTACATACTTTGCATATACATACAATTTTAATTCAACCGTCTTTAATCTTTTCACATGAGGTGAAAAAATGTGAAGTCATGAACTTTTTTTAACATTCTCAAATATGCGAAGTCACTTCTTCAGAGATTAACTTGGACAAAGTAATCCTTCAATTCAGGCCCCAGGTTCCTTCTTTGAATAATAATAGACTAGAACATCAGTGGTTCTCAACCTTCTTTTCCACCCCAGCCCATCTGCGGGATTCCACATCTTTCCATTTACAGCAGTGGGGACAGTGTGAAAATGTCCCACAAATATTTCTGTTACACTACCCTAGACGCTGGCTCCAGCCCGTGCCCTTCACTCAAATCCAAACTGCAGTTCTCTGAGGTTCTGCACAGCTCTAAAACACTTTAGGTACAGGAGAAGTACAACCCAGTGAGCTGGAAGGTATCTGACAGTGTTATTTCAGTACACTTCAAAAGAAAGGCCAAAAGTTAATATGTATCTTCTTTTGTTGGAACATAAAAGATTCAAGTAAGAATTTATATACCAATGATATCAAAGAAGGCTTTGTAACTGTTCATAAGTCAAACAGCACACCTTACTTGGAACTGGCGTAAACAGTAGGAAGGAGGCGTAAACAGTAGGAAAAGTGGAGAATCAAACAAAATTAACACCCCTTAAAGTTCGAGGGAATGATATGAACATGTGATTAGTGGAAAGGAGATTTGTGCAAGTCAACTTTTCTGATAACAGGAAAGGAAAGCCAAAGATTGGCACACAGAGATGGGATGTTTTGTGATCCCCAATTTATTCTCCAAAATATCAATTTGTTACAGGCCTAACATCAATTCTATGTGATTTTTTTTAACCAAACAACACTGTTATAAACTAACAATAACTAATAGCTAACAAAAAAATGATTTGGGTGTATTCCATATTATAAATATTCAGCATGGTGACTGACAATTGCCCAGTAAGGTATTTACAAATAGTGTCCATTTTCGTTGAAACTCTACTTACTGTGGACAAATTCCACATTATTTAAAATCTACTGTATATGCAAAGTCTTGCGAAGATTTCTCATAAGCAGGAAAAAAGGAAATGGAATTTTAAAACTTCCTTGGAACAGATGTGCTGCTTAATTCAAATGTAAGCCAATATTACATATTATTAATAAGCACACAAGTCATGACAAAGATGACGATTAGGGCTTTGAAATTAGGGTAATTTTGAATGTGTAACTGCATTATCTTCAAATCAGAAAACATGAATCAATAATTGCGGATTGTTAGCTTTATGTTTTATAGAGAGAAGACCCTCAAATGGCACACCCACACAAAAAAACAGTATTCTACAGATTCAGCATTTGAACAGCAACAACAAAAAAGGCTGGACCTGAAAGCTGCTGTCCTCTGTACCAGAAGATGTCACCAGCTGTGACTAAGAACACAATGTATATATATCTCCATCACTTCATGCCTTAAAAAGTTAATAAAATTTTTCTGTAGCATTAACTTCTTCTAAAATTATTTACAAGACACTCTGTTGTTGGCTTAACTTGCTGAAACGCTCCCCATTTAAAAATAAATTCTGAATGTTCTCCATATAACTGTAAACCTTTTTAAAACCTGTGTCAGTGAACAGACCCATAACCCAACAAGAAATAAAAGTGAACAAAAAAATGCCCCAACCCCAATTTTGTAAGATGTTCACATCTGAAACAGTAGCAATAAATACAGTATTATGCAAGAGAAGGCAATTCCTCACAGAGTTGGGATGGATAAATATTTGTTAAATGAATGTATACATTACTTCATTCTATACTCATGTGTCAAAGCATCAAACAACTTATATTGTGGCAGTTTCTGTTGTGTCCCGAACTTTACATGTAAGTTTATCATGAGGGGGAAAAAAACCTGTTTGGCTTGACTCACGATGAATCACAGCCAGGAGGTCATCTTGCTGTGTATCAGCAACTATGTTTTCACTACAGCTATGTGACCTGAAGTGGCAGCAGAAGAGGCACCAAAATAGAAGAGGCAAGAGGCTTCTCCTGGCTTCTGGGCCCCAAATGGGCTTTTCCAGCCTGTTCAGGGATCTGAGCAGGAGCCAACCGCAGAGGAGATAAAGAACAAACCCACAGCATCGAGGAGAAAGGCTGCAGGCCCACCACACCTTTCTTGCCCTCTCAGAGAGCCCGGGGAAGCAAGAACATAAAAGAACGGGCGTGGAGAAAACACAGCATGACAGGGGCCAAAACTAGACCAGCGTCGGGCAAAATCCAGTCGTGACAGTAAAGCACAGATTTGGGGAAGGTCTGGAGCCCGAGAAGGATCTCCACCCAGGGACTCCGGCGCAGCACCGGCGCGAGCGCGCAGCGGGGCCCCCGCCTCCAAGTCACCCGGGACCTGCCCCTGCTCCCACCTCACCTGTCCAATGCCCGCTGGCCCCGCCGGCATCTCCGTCCCCCTGATCCCCGCGCACCCTCCCATCCCGTGCCCTCCCGGCGCGTCTTTCGGGACCATCGCCAGGGTCAGTGTGGGCAGGGAGCCGAAGCGCGCCCCGTCGCCCCAGGCCTGGCCCGGGCACTCACTTTCTGAATCCTCTTCAGCGCCATGGGTCAGGGAGGGCGGCGGGGACACCGGCCGGCGGGGGGCAGCTACGGGGCGCGGGGGCGTAGGGTCGTCGCGGGCTCGACTCGCCGGCTGCTCTGCTGGCTCAGCCCGGGGGCCCCCGGCTCGCTGCTCGCTGCTTGCTGGCTCGCTCCGGGCGCCGGTGCCTGTTCCGTGTGCGCCGGAGCGCGAGTGTGCGCGAGTGTGCGGGCGGCGACGCCGGCGAGACTCTTTTGTTTCCGCTTTTGCTTCTGGGAAGGAGCGTGCGCCCTCCCCGCCCGCGCCCCGCCCCGCCTGGCACACTGGGAAGTGTAGTTCCAGCCCTGTCCTCTGCCGTCTGCCCCGGGCGACGTCGGGTTACTCACGGCTGACTTCAACCCAAGCCTGGACTTAGAACTGCGCAGTCATGAGTTGGTCTCTGCAGTTTGATTTTGATCAAGTTATGAGCCTGAAGTTCCCAATCTCTAAAGTAGAAATAACAAATTAGCTTGTAAAGCACTCTCAGGAATTTTAAACAGAATTTCCAATACAGAGATCCTGTTATTTTTACTTTTGTAGAGTGATCTCTCTTCTCAAATATATAAATTGCCTAGATTACTCACACATGCACAGACATACCCATTATGACTCGTTACTTACCTCTTTAGTTCCTATTTCAAAAGGAACCTCTAGCCACTGCTAATCCCGCATGTCTGCTTCTCCTTGGAACTCCAAACTGTGAGATTTATCATCACTATTGGCTCCTTCCCTTCCTTTCACAGTACCTACTCAATACAATCTACTCACACTCCTCGCTCCTTCAATTCTTATGAACTGTGTGCTCGTTAAAACTTGGCTTCTACTTTCAGCACAAGCAAAATCGGTCTTCACCAAGGTCAGGCTTGAGCTTCTAAATTACCAAATCCAATTCACTCCTCATCCTTCCTGATGGTTTTCAATCATTTGATGACTGGCCACTTTTTGCATTTCAAAGCCCTCAAGGACACTATCTTCCATAGCACCGTGGTAACTGGGTCTTAAACTTCTCTGACTTTCCTTTTTCTGTCTCTAGCTCCTCTTCTCGGGAGCTGGTGTGCCCCAGAATTCCAAGCCTTTATCTCATCATGAATATCTTCCTAGAAGATAAACCTCCTGGCCTCGCATAAACTGGGAGGCTGCCCAGGGTGGTTGGAGGAGCATGGGCCTTGTAGACTGATCCCTTTGACCCCTACCTACTGTTTGACTATGGCTAAGCCACTTTAAACTCTCTAAGCCTCAGTTCCTTCATCTGTCAATAGAGACGATAATCCGTGGATGTGGAGCGCCTGGGTGGCTCAGTCCTTAAGCGTCTGCCTTGGTTCAGGGCCTGATCCCAGGTCCCTGGGATTGAGGCCCACATGGGGCTCCATGCTCGCCTGGAAGCCTGCTTCTTCCTCTCCCACTTCCCCTGCTTGTGTTCTCTCTCTCACTGGCTGTCAAATAAATAAATAAAATCTTTAAAAAATAATAATCATCATCATCCGTGGATGTATCAGAATTAATTGGTATTAAAATATATAGTGCCAAACACAGTACCTAATATATTGAAAGTTTTCTATAAAAATTACTTCCCTTTGGAAGAACAAATATTGTTAAAATGTCTATACTACCCAAAGCAATCTATTCATTTAACTCAATCCCTATCAAAATACCAGCAGCATTGTTCAGAAAACTAGAACAAACAATCCTAAAATTTGTATGGAACCACAGAAGATCCTGAATAAACAAAGCAATGCTGAAAAAGCAAAGTTGGAGGCACCCCAATTCCACTTTCAAGCTGTTTTACGAAGCTGTAGTAGTCAAAACAGTATGGTACTGGCACAAAAACACAGACACATAGATCAGTAGAACAGAATAGAAAATCAGGAATAAATCCACAATTATATGGTCAATTAATCTTTGACAAAGCAGAAAAGAATATCCAATGGAAAAAAGACAGTTTTTTGTATTTTTTTAAAGATTTTATTTATTTATTTGACAGAGAGAGAGAGAGCACAAGCATGGGGAGTAGTAGAGGGAGAGGGAGAAGCATGCTCCCCGCTGAGAGGGAGCCTGATATGGGGCTCGATCCCAGGACCCTCCTGGGATCATGACCTGAGCTAAAGGCAGACGCTTAACTGACTGAGCCACCCAGGTGTCCCTAAAAAGACAGTTTCTTCAACAAATGGTGCTGAGAAAACTGGACAGCAATATGCAAAAGAATGAAACTGGACCACTTCCCTACACCATACACAAAATAAATTCAAAATGGATTAAATTCAAAATGGATTAAACCTAAATGTGAGACAAGAAACCATCAAAATCCTAGAGGAGAACACAAGCCACAACTTCTTTGACACAGGCTGTAGCACCTTCTTACTAGATATGTCTCCAGAGAGGGAAACAAAAGCAAAAATAAACCATTGAGACTATATCAAAGTATAAAGCTTCTGCACAGTGAAGGAAACAGTTGACAAAACTAAAGGTCAACCTACTGAGTGGGAGAAGATATTTGCAAATGACATATCCAATAAAGGGTTAGTATTCAAGATATAAAAAGAACTTATAAAACACAACACCCCAAAAATAAATAATCCAATTAAGAAATGAGCAGAAGACATGAACAGACATTTTTCCAAAGAAGACATCCAGATGGCTGACAGACACATGAAAAGATGCTCATCACTAGGTGGTATATGTAAATGATGAATCACTAAATTCTATTCCTGAAATTAATATTACATTATATGTTAAATAAGTAGAATTTAAATAAAAATTTGGAAAAAAAAGAGGAAAAAAGGAAAAGATGTTCATCATCACATTATCAGAGAAATGCAAATCAAAACTACAATGAGATATCACCTCGCACCTGTCAGAATGGCTAAAATCAACAGTACAAGAAACAACAGGTGTTGAGTGAGGATGTGGAGGAATAGGAACCTTCTTGCACTATTTTTTTTTAAATAATGGCTTTAATTGTCATTTTGAGTATACAGTAGGGGAAAGTGTAATTAAATATACATCATACCAGTGATGCTGGCAATGTTGAGTTAACCCTGATATTGATAGCTATAAAAACTAGTTTGTAACTGACAAGACAATGAGAGAAAAAAAGTAATTCCTTTGAAACAAATTTTTTTTTCAAAATGTTCACAGTGGTTTGTATCAACAGTATGTATTTTATGACAATAACGTGTACAGATTGAGCACCCTAGGGCTCTCTTCATATCCTAAAGAAAAAGAGCATTTACATTATTCATGGGTTGAACTGAATTTTAAAAAGATTAAGTGTGTATTTACCCCTTAGGATAAACTGTTCTGGGGTGTACAGCTTGAACACTGTCATTAAAGTTGTTTGCAAAAGGACTGCAGAATTTAAAAAACAAAACATTTTTTCTTGGTAGTGGAGAGTCTTTCATTTGCTGTTATAACCAGCAAATGCTCTTCATTAACTCAAAAAATGGAAGGGAAGCCTCATAAATACACTGTTTGAGCAAGCTCACCAATACACATTACGGTTTTAAAAATGAAGGTTATATACTCTATGTTACAAGTCCCAACTAGGCAGTGTCAAAATGACATCTATTTCTTTGCTTGCTTTGCGATCATACTCCTTGGAGGTGTTACAGGTCTCATGGCATTCAGCTTCTTTTTCTCTGCAGGCTTTAAAATCTGAAAAAAACGTATTAGAGTTTCATCCATACTCCTCATGGCACCTGCATTGTCAAACTCTCCACAATAGCTGGGTGCGGAAAACAGAGTGACCAACTGCCTCTTCGCAAAAAAATTCATATCCATCTTCAACCACCTCATGGGCTCTACATATAAGATCAAAATCCTGCTTATGGAGAAATTTTGCAACCACTTCTACACTAAATGTGAAGGACACGCCTCTGTCATTTTCACCCCAGCCTAAGACATCTTTATCAAGGTCAGACCACAAGAGATCACAAAGAAGACCTTGATCTGGTACATTAATTGGTCTCATAATTCCCCAAATCTGCTCCATAGATTGAAGATCTGGTGATAAACCTCCATGACAGCAGAATATCTTCTCATCCAAGATGGCTGCCATCAGTAAATAGTTAAAGCAGTCTGTGAAAGTTTTCCATAGTTTAATGTTATATCTTCTTTTACATTCATCATAATCCATAAATTCTATTGATGCTGGCACATTCATGGTTTCCTCCGAGAAGAAAAAAATTCTCGGGATATTTGATTTTGTAAGCCCGTGAGAGACAGACAGTCTCCAATGACTGCTTCCCCCTGTCCACATAGTCTCCAAGAAACAGGTAGTTGCTTTCTGGTGAGAAACCACCACACTTGAAAAGTGGAAGCAAGTCATAGTGTTGCCCATGGATATCATCACATATTTTGAGTAGTGCTTCAAGTTCTAGAAGGATAGGCTGACTGAGAAAGATCTCTTGGGACTTTAAGCACAGTCCTCAGATTTCATTCTCCTGTAGCTGGACATTCTTACCAGGCTTGGACCCTCTCACCTCCAGCAACGCTTGGATGATGCTGTCCATGTTGAGTTTATCTATATCTGCCATTGCCTTCCCACCACAGACCCTCCCTCAGCAGCACCGCTACCTGCTCCAGCTGGGACTCACACCTCCTTTCCCACAATAGGAGCACAGAGGCCATGGGGGCAGCAGTGGCAGAAGCCACAGTGGGGGGGCCCCTCCAACCACCCCACTCCCTGCTTCTTCCTTCTCTCCCTACTGGAACCATGAGAAACACCCTCTTGCACTGTTGGTGGGAATACAAACTGGTGAAGCCACTGTAGAAAACAGTATGGAGGTCCCTCAAAAAGTTAAAAACAGAACTACCTTATGGTCCAGCAATACATTACTGGGTATTTATCCAAAGAATACAAGAACACTAAATCAAAGGGATACATGTGCCCCTGTATTTATAGCGGCATTATTTACAATAGTTAAGACATGGAAGCAGCCCAAGTGTGCATTGACTGATAAATGGATAAAGAAGAGGTGGTATATATACAGTGGAATATTATTCAGCCATAAAAGAATGAATCTTGCCATTTGCAATGACATGGAAGTAGCTAGAGTGTATATGCTAAAGGAAATAAGTCAGGTCAGAGAAAAACAAATACCATATGATTCACTCATGTGGAATTTAAGAAATAAAACAAACAAGCAAAGGGGGAAAATGAGAAAGAAAGAAAAAGAGAAATCAAGAAACAGACTCTTAATTATAGAGAACAAACTAATGGTTACCAGAGGAGAGGTGGTTAGGGGGAAGGGTTAAATAGGGGATGAGAATTGAGGGATGTCGGGGCGCCTGGGTGGCTCAGTCGTTAAGCGTCTGCCTTCAGCCCAGGGCCTGCTCCCAGGGTCCTGGGATCGAGCCCTGCATCGGGCTCCCTGCTCTGCTGGGAGCCTGCTTCTTCCTCTCCCTCTGTGTTCCCTCTCTCCCTGGCTGTCTCTCTCTCTGTCAAATAAATAAATAAAATCTTTAAAAAACAAACAAAAAAAGGAATGCACTTGTCCTGATGAACACAGATTGATGTACTGAATCACCATGTGATATACCTGAAACTAAGATAACACTGTATATTAACTAACTGGAATTAAAATAAGTTAAAATAGAAAAAAAAATACTTCCTTGTTTTTATCTATATGATGATGATCTCTTTCCAGCCCACACTGTCACTTCAGTTTCAACCTTATATTTCCAAAAGCCTATTGGATATGTCCGCCTTTTTTACCCGTGGCCAGGGATCAGACTATTACTACAAGGTCAGGGTGGAGGGAAGCTTTTCCAGAAGCCCCAAACAATAGCTACCATAGCATTCTAAAGGCTTACAAAGAGTAAGGAACAAAAATCCACTCATTTAACTTAAAAGAAAATGTCCAAGGGAATAGGATAGTGGAAGAATGATAGAAATAATTTATGGGATCTGAAAGTTAATTTGGAAGTCCTCCATCCACCCCCTCCCCCAAGCAAAAAACCGAAGACAGTACTGGAGCCTGACTACTCTTACTTTCCCTCTCCTGAAGTCTCCCTTCTCTCTGCACATTGACCCATTCTCATTTTTCCAGCTCTTCCTTTGCTTCTCTTATACATGGCTTGAGCTTGCACTTTTTGACAGTCACTTGTTGACACTCTTCCCGCAACTGCTCCTGCTGCTAAATGGCCAACTACCTTTTGGTACTCCCTATTTCATCTCCCTAAAAGGAAGAATCTCACTGATGCAAATCATCTTTTTACTCTAGGCTGTAAATTGTCAGCTAGTGAACAAAGTATGGGTTGACTACCCATGGTCCAATCAGCTGTGGAAAGTTTGAAGTATTTTTGGGCAAACAGCATTCTGAAACACACCAGCAAGTTCTCATCCTGCAGAGAGATGTATTTGGGCTATTTTGATGCACCATTTTTGGTAGGACCCGCCCCCCACATTACTCTTCTTTTTTTATAGGGCAAGTATGAGAGTGTCCTTGTAAATAGGGAGAAACAGTCTGGAATCGGGCAGTAGCCGCTTTGGGAAGTTGCTTTCCCAAGCTGATAGCATTTGCATATCTATCATCACAGAAAATACCCCTGCCACCCCTTCTGTTCATTCCGCAATAGGGAACTACTGTTCTGATTTCTATCGCCATAGGTTAATTTTGTCCGTTGTTCAACGTCATGTGCATAGAAAAATAAATAATACTCTTTTGTGCTTGACTTTTTAAAGCTTACATAATGTTTTTGAGATTCTCTCATTTGTTATATGTATCAGTAGTTCATTCTTTTTAATTGCTGAGTAGTATTCATGGTATGAATATACTAAATTATTTTTTCTCCTGTCTCGGGTTGATGAACATTTGGGTTGTTTCCAGTTTGGGTTTATCACAAATAAAGCTGCTATGAACATTCTCGTACATCTTGTTTTATAGAGAAATATTTACATTTCTCTAGGACAAAACCTTAGAATTGGAATTACTGGGTTATAGAATAGTATATGTGTAATATAAGAACCACCAAAAAGTTTTCCCAAGTGGTTGTATAATTTTCAATTTTCACTTTTGTTCTCTCTTTGACCTCTCCATGGGTCATTCAGAATTATAATGTTTAATTTTTAAATATTTAGGGCTTTTCTACAGATCATATTGTTACTAATTTCTAGGTTGCTATGGTCAGAGAACATACTCTGTAAGTTCAGTCTTTTGAAATTGATTGAGTCTTATTTCATACCCCAGGCATGCCGTCTATCTTGGAAAACATTCCATATGCACTTGAAAAAAAAAGGTGACTTTTTGAAGTGTTGGGTATAAATTTCATGAACTATCAATCAGGTCAAATCTTCTTTTTAGCTAGTAATTTTCATCCAGTTGTTCTACCAATTAGTGAGAAGAATGATAAAAATCTCCAACTGACTATAGATTTGTCTATTTCTCCCCTCAGTTCTCCCAAATTTTGTTTCATGTATTTTGAAGCTCCCATGTCAGATGCATGCACATCTATCATTATTATATCAACTTAATAACTGACCATTTTATCTTTCTAATTAAGTTTTCATTTGGGGCTGTACACTTTGTCTAGAAATCTAATTGTACGACATTAATACAGTCACATAATCTTTTATTTATTGGTTTTTTATTAAGTTGAATTAGCCAATATATAGTACACCATCAGTTTTTGATGTAGTGCTCAATGATTCATTAGTTGTGTATAACGCCCAGTGCTCATCATATCATGGGCCCTCTTTAATGCCCATCACCCAGTTACCCCAGCCCCCCAGCCCCCTCCATTTTGCAACCCTCAGTTTGTTTCCCGGAGTCCAGAGTCTCTCATGGTTTGTCTCCCTCTCTGATTTCATCCCGTTCAGTTTTCCCTCCCTTCCCCAATGATCCTTTGCACTATGCCTTATATTCCACATATGAGTGAAACCAACTTTAAAGAAAGTCCAAATTTCTTTACCTTAACTCAGGCTGGGAATCTGAATCCTTAAAAATCTCCCTAAGTGACATGATTCCTTCCTTCCCACTCTCTGTCTGTGTGTGTGTGTGTGTGTGTGTGTGTGTGTGTGTTGGAGCTTGTTGGCAAGTGGCGGAGGGAGTGGTGGTGAGATTCTTAGGTAACATCCCAGCACAGGTCAGCATTCTGAAGTGCTGGTGTTTAGGAACCACAGAAAGGGTGGAAAGAGGATGTCACCAGCAAGAGATTTAGGTCCTGCTAAGAATACAGGTGTCACCTTAGGACAACATTCTCAAACTATCATTTGCGATACTGAATGCACATTGGAATTAACTAGGAAACTTAAAAAACATCCGGGCCTCAACCAGAGGTAACCAAATCAGATTATCTGGCAGGCTCAGGCAAGGGCTTTTCAATAAAAATTCTTTCCCAAATTTTAATGTGTTCTCAAATTTTCATATGTTTCAGAGTTTCTGATTCAATAGGTCTGGAGTGGGGCTCAAAAGTTGTGTTTCTAACAAGTTCCCAGCGGTGCTGATGCTGCTGGTCTGGGACCACACCTTGAACTCTGCCATTCTGAATCTTTCCCATTCAAAATGTGGTCCATGAACAAGAAATATCAGCATCACTTGATAACTTGTTACAAATGGAGAATTTCCCACCTAGGCATGCTGCAACCAAATTTGTAACTTACCAAGATCCTTAGGTAATTCAGATGACAGTAGAGCGTGAGAGGCACTATGCCAAAAGCCACTGATACACAAGAAGCCTATCAAAATGCAGATTCCTTTAAAGATTCTAATTTACTAATTCTCAAATGGAGCTCTGGAGTCTATACATTTTTTTAAGATTTTATTTATTTATTTGAGAAAGAGAAGCAGACAGAGTGCGAGCGTGCGCATAGAGTGTGAGAGAGAGGCAGACTCTCCGTTGAACAGGGAGTTCAACGCAGGAGCTAATCCCAGGACCCTGAGATCATGACCCAAGCCGAAGATAGCCACTTAACTGACTGAGCCACGCAGGCGACCTGGAAACTATATTTTTTAATTTTTTTTATGTTATGTTGGTCACCATACAGTCCTTCAATAGTCTTTGATGTAGTGTTCCATGATTCATTACTTGCGTATAACACCCAGTGCTCATTGCAATACATGCCCTCCTTACTACCCACATTGGGTTAACCCATCCCATATCCCCATCCCCTCTGAAACCCTCAGTTTCTTTCCCCGAGTCCATAGTCTCTTACGGTTCCTCTCCCCCCTTAGCTCCCCCCCTTCATTTTTCCCTTCCTTCTAATGTCCTCCATGCTATTCCTTCTGTTCAACATATAAGTGAAAACAGGATAGTTGTCTCTCTCTGCTTGACTTATTTCACTCAGCATAAGCCACTCCTGTTCCATCCATGTTGATGCAAATGGTGGGTATTCATCCTTTCTGATGGCTGAGTAATATTCCATTGTACATAGGAACCACATCTTCTTTATCCATTCATCTGTTGAAGGGCATCTCGGCTCCTTCCACAGTTTGGCTATTGCGGACAATGCTGCTATGAACATTGGGGTGCATGTGCCCCTTCTTTTCACTACATCTGTATCTTTGGGGTAAATACCCAGTAGTGCAATTGCTGGGTCATAGGGTAGCTCTATTTTTAACATCTTGAGGAACCTCCATACTGTATTCCAAAGGGGCTGTACCAACTTGCATTCCCACCAACAGTGTAAGAGGGTTCCCCTTTCTCCACATCCTCTCCAACATTTGTTGTTTCCTGCCTTGTCAATTTTTGCCATTCTAACTGGTGTAAGGTGGTATCTTAAATTGGTTTTGATTTGAATTTCCCTGATGGCTAGTCATATTGAACATTTTTTTCATGTGCCTGTTAGCCATTTGTATGTCTTCTTTGGAAAAGTGTCTCTTTGTGTTTTCTGCCCATTCTTTGACCTGATTATTTGCTTTTTGGGCACTGAGTTTGAGAAGTTCTTTATAGATCTTGGATACTAACCCTTTATCTGTAATGTCATTTGCAAATATCTTCACCCATTCCATAGGTTGACTTTTATTTTGTTGATGGTTTGCTTTGCTGGGCAGAAGCTTTTTATCTTGATGAAGTCCCAAAAGTTCATTTTTGCTTTTGTTTCCCTTGCCTTTGGAGACATACCTTGAAAGAAGTTGCTGTGGCCAATGTCAGAGAGGTTACTGCCTATGTTCTCCTCTAGGATTTTGATGGATTCTTGTCTCACATTGAGGTCTTTCATCCATTTGGAGTTTATTTTCGTGTATGGTGTAAGAAAATGGTCAAGTGTCATTCTTCTGTATATAGCTGTCCAACTTTCCCAGCGTCATTAATTGAAGAGACTGTCTTTTTTCCATTGGATATTTTTTCCTGCTTTGTCGAGGATTAGTTGACCATAGAGTTGAGGGTCCATTTCCGTGCTCTTTATTCTGTCCCATTGATCTATGTGTCTGTCTTGGTGATCACAGCTTTGTAGTATAGCTTCAAATCAGGCAACGTGATGCCCCCAGCTTTATTTTTCTTTTTCAACATCTCCATGGCGATTCAGGGTCTTTTCTGGTTCCATACAAATTTTAGGATTGCTTGTTCCAGCTCTTTGAAAAATGCCATTGGTATTTTGATTGGGATGACTTTGAGTGTATAGATTACTCTGGACGCATAGACATTTTAACAATGTTTATTCTTCCAATCCATGAGCATGGAATATTTTTCCATCTTCTAGTGTCTTCTTCAACTTCTTTCAAAAGTGTTCTGTAGTTTCTAGAGTATAGATCCTTTACCTCTTTGGTTAGGTTTATTCCTAGGTATCTTATAGTTTTTGGTGCTATTGTAAATGGCAAAAATTTTCTAATTTCTCTTTCTACAGTTACATTGTTAGTATATAGAAAAGCAACTGATTTCTGTGCATAGATTTTGTATCCTGCAACATTACTTAATTGCTGTATGAGTTCTAGTAATTTCAGGGTGGAATCTTTGGGGTTTTCCACATAAAGTATCATGTCATCTGCAAAGAGAGAGAGTTTGACTTCTTCTTTACTGATTTGAATACCTATTATTTCTTTTTGTTGTCTGATTGCTGATGCTAGGACTTCTAGTACTATGTTGAACAATGTGGCAAGAGTGGGCATCCTTGTCGTGTTCCTGATCTCAAGGGAAAAGCTCTCAGCATTTCCCCATTGAGAATGATATTCGCTGTGGGCTTCTCATAGATGGCTTCTTTGATATTGAGGTATGTTCCCTCTATCCCTACACTCTGAAGAGTTTTAATCAGGAAAGGATGCTATATTTTGTCAAATGCTTTTTCTGCATCAATTGAGAGGATCATATTTTTCCTGTCTCTCTTTTTTTTTTAATTAATGTGTTCTATCACATTGATTGATTTATGAATGTTTTAATCTACTTCTGGATCCTATTGGCTAGGATCTTGTTGAGACTTTTGGCCTCCATATTCATCAGGGATATTGGTCTGTAATTCTCCTTTTTGATGGGGTCTTTGGCTGGTTTGGGGATCAAGGTAATGTTGGCCTCATACAACAAGTTTGGAAGTTTTCCTTCTGTAGCTATTTTTTTGAAATAGCTTCAGAATGATTTTTGAAATCATTCAAATGTGTGATTTCATTTTAAAATGTTTGGTAG
Organism: Ursus americanus; assembly: GCF_024610735.1. Taxonomy (NCBI): domain Eukaryota; kingdom Metazoa; phylum Chordata; class Mammalia; order Carnivora; family Ursidae; genus Ursus; species Ursus americanus. The sequence goes on from NC_142132.1 coordinate 64,892,231, forward strand.
AATTCCCCAGGGAATCCATCTGGCCCTGGAAGGTTTTTGGAAGGTTTGGAAGGTTTTTGATGACTGCTTCAATCTCATTACTGGTTATTGGTCTATTCGGGTTGTCAATTTCTTCCTGTTTCAGTCTTTGTAGTTTATAGATTTTCAGGAAGGTATCCATTTCTTCCAGGTTGCTTAATTTATTGGCATATAGTTGATGATAATTTCTAATGATTGTTTCTATTTCCTTGGTGTTAGCCGTGAACTCCCCCTTTCATTCATAATTTTATTAATTTGGGTCCTTTCTCTTTTCTTTTGGATAAGTCTGGCCTGTGGCTTATTGATCATATTAATTCTTTCAAAGAACCAGCTTCTAGTTTCATTGATCTGCTCTACTGTATTTCTGGTTTCTAATTCATTGATCTCTGCTCTAATCTTTATTATTTCCCCTCTCCTGCCAGTTTAGGTTTTATTTCCTGTTCTTTCTCCAGTTCCTTTAGGTGTAAGATTAGCTTGTGCATTTGGGAATTTTCTACTTTTTTGAGTAAGGCTTGGATGGCTATGTATTCTCCCCTTAGGACGTCCTTTGCAGTATCCCACTGGTTTTGGACCGATGTGTTTTTGTTCTCATTGGTTTCCATGAAGTGTTTAAGTTCTTCTTTAATTTCCTGGTTGACCCAAACATTCTTTAGCAGGATGGTCTTTAGTTTCCAAATGTTTGATTTCCTTCCAAATGTTTTATTGTGATTGAGTTCCAGTTTCAAAGCACTGTGGTCTGAGAATATGCAGGGAATAATCCCAGGCTTTTGGTATCAGTTGAGACCTGATTTGTGACCCAGTATGTGGTCTATTCTGGAGAATGTTCCACGTGTGTTCAAGAAGAATGAGTATTCTGTTGTTTTAGGGTGGAATGTTCTGTATATATCTATGAAGTCCATCTGGTCCAGTGTGTCATTCAAAGCTCTTGTGTCTTTGTTGATCTTCTGCTTAGATGATCTGTCTATTGCTGAGAGTGGAGTGTTGAGTTCTCCTACTATTCAAGTATTATTATGTATATGTCTCTTTAATTTGGGTAACAGTTGGCTTATGTAGTTGGCTGCTCCCATGTTGAGGGCATAGATATTTATAATTGCTAGATCGTCTTGTTGGATACACCCTTTCAGAATGATATAGTGTCCTCTGTATCTCTAACTACAGCCTTTAGCTTAAAATCTAATTTGTCTGATATGAGAGTTGCTACCCCAGCTTTCTTTTGAAGTCCATTGGCATGAAAAATGGTTCTCCATCCCCTCGCTTTCAGTCTGGATGTATCTTTTGGTTCAAAGTGAGTCTCTTATAGACAGCATATGGATGGGTCCTGTCTTTTTATCCAATCTGCAACCCTATGGCATTTTATGGGAACATTTAGGCATTCACGTTGAGAGTGATTATTGAAAGATAAGATTTTATTGCTATCGTGTTGCCTGTGAAGTCCTTGTTTCTATAGATTGTCTCTGTAAATTTCTGGTCTATATTACTCTTGGAGTGTTTCCTCTTTTATATAATCCCCTTTAATATTTCTTGCAGGGCTGGCTTGGTGGTCACATATTCTTTCAGTTTCTGCCAGTCTTAGAAGCTGAGGCCTTGTCTCTCCATCCTTGCTGGATAAAGTATCCTTGGCTGCATGTTCTTCTTATTTAGTACCCTGAAGATGTCTTGCCAGCCCTTTCTGGCTTGCCAGGTCTCTGTGGACAGCTCTGACATTATTCTGATGTTCCTCCCTCTGTATGTAAGAAATATTTTTCCCCAGCCACTTTTAAGATTGTTTCCTTGGATATAAGATTTGCAAATTGTACTATTATATATCAGGGCGTCAGTCTGTTCTCATCGATCTTGGGAGGGGTCCTCTCTGCCTCTTGGACAGGAATGCTTTTTTCCTTCCCCAGATTAGGGAAGTTCTCAGCTATGATTTGCTCAAATATATCTTCTAGACCTCTCTGTCTCTCTCCACCCCTCAGGGATCCCAATAATTCTGACATTGGAATGTTTCATGGTGTCATTAATCTCTCTCAGGCTGATCTCTTGAGCTTTAATCTGTTTTTCCCAGGTCTCCTCGGCTTCCTTCTTTTCTATCATCTTGTCTTCTAGCTCACTAATTCATTCTTCTGCCTCATTTATCCTGGCAGTCAGAGTATCCAGTTTACACAGCATTTCATTCATAACATTTTTATGTTCAGCCTGATTAGATCTCATTCCTGCCCTTAGAGATTCTATATTGTCACTAATATTTTTCTCAAGCCTAGATAGTGACTTCATAATTGTTACTCTGAAGTCTATTTCTGACATCTTGCTTATATCCATATCCATTAGGTCTGTGGCCTCTGCCACAGTCTCCGATACTTTTCTTTATTGGGGGTTCCTCCTCTTAGTCATTCCGTTGGGGTGGTGGATGAAGGATTGTACAGAGTCCAAAGTATTAACCCCGACCCAAGCAAGATGCACCTGTTTTATCGGGACCCTAAGATTGTCATCCTCTTGTTCTTCCAGCCTATCTTCTGGGGGAGGGGACTGCTGTACTGTTACTCAGGGAACTCTGGCCAAGCTGGTCTATATTACTGCCCCCTGTGTGTGTGTGGCAGGGGGCTCAGTGAAAACCAGTATTTTGGGCTTTTGTTCTCTGGTGGCTTTCCCAGCAGCTTTCGGCATCTCTTCTGAGAGTCAAAGCCGAAGTGACTGCATTCAAACCTCTGTCTCAGAAAAGAAAAATCACAGTCTGCTCTTCACTGAGCTCTCCAGGACATGCAGTCTCTGTTTCTGTCTGCGCTGCTAAAAACTGCAGCCTCTCCGGTTCTGCACCCCACAGTAACACTCCCAGAGGTAGATCCCAAGGCCAGGCACATCTCTGCCCTTCGTGCTTCAAACACCACGAGCCGTCCCGGGTTTGTGTGCGGGTACCAGCAGCTCCCGGATCCTGTCTGGGGTCTGGACTAAAGTCCTTTCCCCATGCTACCAGTCCTTTCCCCATGCTGGGTCTGTACCTGGTCCCCCGGGGAGGATGCTTTTGTGCTCCGGTATTATATCACCTTCCCAGTGCCAGCTTATGGCGGCTCCTTCCCCTTCTGTTTATCTTCCAATATCTGCCCACAGAATCACGGCTCCACACCTCATACCCCGAGACCACTAGAGATAATCTGTTTGTAGAGATCCAGGTATATATTCTTACATCTCAGGCTGATTTTGTGGATGTTCAGAATGATTTGGTAGATATCAAGCTAAATTCAGGGGACCGGTTGTAATAGGGTCCCCTACTCCTCCGCCAACTTCAGCCCTCTCCTGGAGATGATACTTTTGAACAAACTTCCTATGATATTCCAATGCCTGAGGCATCTGAAGACAACACTTTGAAAGAAACTCCACCTTAGGCAAATTCTTAAATTTGCCTAAACCCCCAATTTCCTTATCTGTAACTAAATCAATAAATGGTGTGTTTGTTTAAAGTGAATGGAGCTTGAACTTTTGGTGCTCTTCCAACTCAAAGGTCTATGATTTGTACCTTCAAAAAAGATGATTCTTCTGATCATTATAAATAACAAGAAAACTAAAAATAAAGCTTACACAGTTATTTTTCTTTTACAGAACAAATGTGCCACCCAACAGAAAGAAATCACACTTGAAATAAAACCTTAGGGGCGCCTGGGTGGCTCAGTCGTTAAGTGTCTGCCTTCGGCTCAGGGCGTGATCCTGGAGTTCTGGGATCGAGCCCCACGTCAGGCTCTGCTGCTGGGAGCCTGCTTCTTCCTCTCCCACTCCTCCTGCTTGTGTTCCCTCTCTCACTGGCTGTCTCTGTCTCTGTCAAATGAATAAATAAAATCTTTAAAAAAATAAAAAAAAAAAATAAAAAATAAAGAAATAAAACCTTAGCATCTTAAAATAATAGTTTACATTTTGAAATTGCTTTAAGGTTTTCCAAACCTTTCATACACATTTTCCCAACATGCAAATAGATATGCAACATATGTATTTCATATGTAGTTCAAAGTTTTAATTTAGTCTCTTGTTCTTTCTCCCAGGCCATGGTTTCAAAATGTGGTTTCTAGCCAAATGCATAACCAATTTAAAATTATTACCTAATAGCTACTATATGCCAGGCACTAAAGACACATGGTGAAGAAAGTAGATAAGATGTCTTAGTCTCAAATACCATATCAAAATCCTATGAGATGGAGAGAGGAATGAAAGACTTATTAGAAATGGAGATATGTGGCCATCAGCCCACACTATCAATAAACAATCTTTGCTCCCAGGATTACCTCCATTTGGGACATTACACTGTGCTATGCTAGGTGATAGGAATTATGCAAAAGAAAAATTAGACAAGCTCCTATCTTCCATAAACTTAAAATCTACATTGGAGGAAGATGTCAAAAAAGAAAGAAAGAAGAAAGAAAGAAAGAAAGAAAGAAAGAAAGAAAGAAAGAAAGAAATTAAAGTGCAAGATAATATTCATTATTCATTCAACAACAAAATTTTCTGAAATCCAAATAAATGGTGCAGAGGATAAGGGATATATGGTACAGAGGATAAGGGTTAAAGGTATTCACAAAGGGTGTTATTATGGACTGGAGAGTAAGAGAAACGTTTGTAGAAATAACAGAACTTGAATGGAATGAAGGATTTAGATTAGAAGAGGAATAGGTGAAGAACTTTCTAACAAAAAGAAATGCACATGGAAATGAGCATGAAATATTCCACATGGAGGCCAGGTTTCCCATTGGGGACTAGCAAGGAAATACAGCTAGCTGTATCAATGATTGGGATCAGATAGTGAAGGATGTTGACTGCTAGGTCCAGAAACATAAAGTTGAGCCTAAGTGCAACAAGAGGAGATTTTTGATCATGGGACTGACAGTGTGACAGTGATATATTAATTACAAACTTAGTCTGGTAGAGGGACATAAGATGGACTAAATGAGGAGAAAATAGGGGAAAGAAAACAAATTCAGTTGCTACTGCAGTATTTAGGGCCAAGATAATGAGAGCCTATACAAAGATGACAGCACTAAAAATACAAAGAAAAAACTTTTGAAAAAAGAAGCCATGGAACTTGACTACTACTAGATCAAGAAACTGAAAAAAAAAAAAAAAAGAGAAGAGTAAATTTGAACTCCAGTCACTCGGTGAGTGACTGCAATAAAAGGTGCTAACATTGATAATCTTTTGGAAAGGGGATGGTAATCTGAATGTAGGACATATACGATTTGTGGTTATCAAACGTATGAGGTATCCAAGGTGAATTACCCCAATGGTAGATTGAGACATGGACATGAAAACACAGATCTGAGAGAAATCATGTGAGAGGATGGACTTGAAGCTAGAAAATATAAATTGCTCCCCAAAGGAGTAGAGAGAAAACAGAAGAGAGAATGTGACACTAGAAATTGAACTCTGGGAAATAGCTATAGTAAAGGAGTAAGGGGGAAAAGAAGGATTGGTGGTAGAGAAGTAGGTAGAAAACCAAGAAACTTCTGTGTAGTGGGAGCCAAGAGAAGCAAACAAAATCCAGCTGACTCTTCCAGAAAGGTTCAGATAATGAAACTCCAGTTCTTGGAAGGAGAGGATAGGGTAAGGAGTTGAGAAGAGGGGGTTGAAAGTTTGTATAAAGTCTGTATAAATAGCAGTTAGACCCTTACCTTACACCATACACAAAAATGAACTCAAAATGGATTAAAGACCTAAATGTAAGGCCTGAAACTGTAATACTTCTGGAAGAAATCAGGGGGAAACCTTCATGACACTGCATTTGGTGATGATTTCTTGAAAGGTACAGGCAACAAAGGCAAAAATAAACAAATATATCTAATCAAACTTAAAAACTTCTGTGCAGCAAAAAAAAAAACAATCAAAAAGAGTGAAAAGGCAACCTACGGAATATCAGAAAATATTTGCAACCCATATATATGATCATGGGTTAACATTCAGAGTAAAGAATTGAAAAGAATTCCTTTTTGCAAGAATTCCTGTTTGCAACCCATATATATGACCAGGGGTTAATATTCAGAATATGTAAAGAATTCCTACACTTCAATAACAAAAAACCAAATAACCCACTTATAAAATGGGCAAAGAACTTGAATGAACATTTCTCCAAACAAGATATACAGATTGTCGGGGCGCCTGGGTGGCACAGCGGTTAAGCGCCTGCCTTCCGCTCAGGGCGTGATCCCGGCATTATGGGATCGAGCCCCACATCAGGCTCCTCCGCTATGAGCCTGCTTCTTCCTCTCCCACTCCCCCTGCTTGTGTTCCCTCTCTCGCTGGCTGTCTCTATCTCTGTCGAATAAATAAATAAAATCTTTAAAAAAAAAAAAAAAAGATATACAGATTGTCAACAAACATATGAAAAGATGCTTAATATCACTAATCATCAGTGAAATGCACATCAAAACCAAATAAGATATCATCTTACACCTATGAAGATGACCACTATAAAAAAATCAGAAAATAGCAAGTGTTGACAAGAAAGTGGAGAAAAAGGAATCCTTGTGCACTGTTTGTGGGAATGTATATTGATGCAGCCACTATGGAAAACAATATGGAGGTTCTTCCAAAAAATTAAAAATAGAACTACCATATGATCCATCAATACAACTTCTAGTATATAACCCAAGGAAATGAAAACAAGATAGCAAATAGATATCTATACTCCCATATTTATTGCAGTATTATTCACAATAGTCAAGATATGGGAACAACCTAAGTGTCCATCAATGGAAGAATGAATAAACAAGATGTGGTGCATACAATGGAATATGATTGAGCCACAAGAAACAAGGAAACCCTGCCTTTTGTGACAGGATGGACACTAAGGGCATTATGCTAAGTGAGATAAGCCAGACAGAGAAAGACAAATACTTCATGGTATCACTTCTGTGTGGAATTTAAAGAATAAAAGTCAAACTAATACAGACAAAGAGTAGGAAAGTGGTTGCCAGAGGCTAGGGAGTAAGTGAAATAGGTTAGTAATACTGTATAAAATTTCAGCTCTGAGTTAAATAAGTTCTGAGGATCTAATGTACAGCATGGTGACTATAGTTGATAACACTGTATGTATAATTAAATTTTGTTAAGGGAGTAGAAAATGTTCTCACCAAAAAAAAAGAAAAGAAAAGTTAAGAAAAGAAAAAGATACATATGTGAGGTGATGGATGTGTTAATTAGCTAGACAGAGGAATCCTTTTATAATGTATATGTATATCAAATCACAACAATATACACTTTAAATATCTTAGAATTTTGTCAATTATATCTCAATATAATTGGGGTAAAAAGGAACGAATCTAATGGAATTAACTGATTCTTACCACAGTTTGGAGAAGTTTGCTGGTGAGTGAGAAAGGGGCATTGAAATAGGAGCTAAAAAGAAGCCCAAACAAATTAACGTAACACAAAGCTACTTAACGGAACAATCAACATTCATTATCTCACAGTTTCTGTGGTCAGGAATTTGGGAGCCTCTTAGCTGGATGGTTCTAGATTGAGATCTCTCATAAGATTGTAATTTAAAATGTCAGATGGAGTTGCAGTCACCTGAAGGCTTGTATAGTGATAGAAGATGTTTCATCCAAGGTGGCTCCCTCACATGGATAGTACCAGTCTTTGTTTTGACCATCAGGACTTTTTCATAGAGCTGCTTAAGTGTCCTCACAACATAGAAGCCAACTTCACTTTATTCCTTCTTCCAAGGAAAGAGCTAGGTAGAAGTCACAATGGCTTTTATAAACAAACCTCAGAAGTCACACTGTCAATCTTACTCAATGTGGAAAGGAAGTACACAAAGGTATGGACACAAAAAGTGACAATCACTGGGAAGCATCTTGGAGGATGGCTACCTCAGGGAGAAAGGAAAAGTTAATACAAAAGGTATTAGGGGAGAGGTCTAAGCCATTGCTACTCAGAGCGTGGTTCATAGAGTGTTATCATTTGGGAGACTGTTAGAAATATAGAATCTCAGGCCCTATATCGGGCCTACCAAATCAGACTTTGCATTTTATAAGATCCTCAGGTGACTCATTTGCATACTAAAATTTGGGAAACATTGATCCAGAGTACAGGAATAGGGACTGACTTAAAAGAAGGAGATTGCATGCTCTGCAGGAGAAAAGGAGGGTGGAAGTGAGTCTCATGACAGAGGTGAAGGGGAGAGTAATTGAGAGTACTTATAAAAGAAGTGATTGCCACATTGAGTTAGTTCACAGAAGGCCTACCGGCAACTAAATTAGAAGACTTAATGAAAAATAAACCTGCTTTCTTCAGGAGGCAATATAATGCAGAGGAATGAACATAAGCTTAGAATAAAAAACTTGAATTTATATCCTGATTCTAGTACTAATTAGTTGTCTATCTTTAAAAAAAAAAAAAAAAGATTTTATTTATTCATTTGACGGAGAGAGAGAGATAGCCAGCAAGAGAGGGAACACAGGCAGGGGGAGTGGGAGAGGAAGAAGCAGGCTCCCAGCAGAGAAGCCTGATGTGGGGCTCGATCCCAGGACCCCAGGACCACGCCCCAAGCCAAAGGCAGACACTTAACAACTGAGCCACCCAGGTGCCCCAAATTAGTTGTGTATCTTTAGATAAGTTTCTTAAACTCTTCAGTTCTTTTTTTTTTTTTTTTAAGATTTTATTTATTTACTTGAGAGAGAGAGAGAGAGAGAACACAGTGGGGAGGAGGGGCACAGGGAGATGGAGAAGCAGACCCCCTGCTGAGCAGGGAGCCTGCCATGGGGCTCCATCCAAAGGCAGACACTTAACTGACTGAACCACTCAGAAGCCCTTACCCTCTCTGGTTCTTAATTTTTTTCATATATAATATGATGGTATTAATACCAGTTCCATAGAATGAATGGAATAAAAAAAACTATATAAAACCCAATTCAGAGTAAGTACCTGAAAAGATTATTTTCATTCCTTTGCCTCTCTTCTTCCAACTCTTTAAACTTTCTGTTTAGTCCTATCTTTTGGCCTTTCAATTATGGTTGTTACTTGTAGGGAAATTTCTCTTGAGTTCTCCAAATTCTCCAATCTCAATCTTCAGAATTTTATTCGAGTGCATTGATTAGAGAGAGCATATTACATTTACTAGAACCATACCTAGGAAAGCATATATTCTGGAAAGACCTGATTTCTCCCTCATTTCATCAGAGTTGATTTGATAATAGGTGCTATATTGAGCATGAAGTTCTGGCCAAACAGTACAGCCTAATTGTACAAGAGAGGTGGGAATTGTGACTGGTGCTATCACATGAGATTCTGCTTCCTGCACATCACTTTCTGGAATAGTCCCTATCCCCACCTTATTGACTAGCATTGGACATTCACCCTCATTGTAGTTCTCCTTGGCCCTCTTGGAAGCCTACGACAATTTTCCTATTTCTTCCTCTTTTCTCCCCCTATTTTTTCCTTCCTATTTTTTCCCAGATACCCTTCCTTTGAGACTTTTCAGAAAACATTTTAATACTACTAATAAGGAAACTGATGTAGCTAATAAACATAATGAACAACAGTGACATGACGGTTATGAGAATTCCTCAAAACAAATATAAAACAAAACTATTAAACGTCAGTTATTATCAACAGATTGAAAGACAACCCACAAACTTGATGAAAATATTTGCAAATTGTATATCTGATAAAAGATCTGTATCTAGAATATGTAAGGAACTTTTATAATGCTATCATATAAAGACAAATAACCCAATTTAAAAGATGGGCAAAGGATTGGAATAGACATTTTTTCAAAAAAGTTCACAGGTGAATGATATACCACATTGATGAAAGAAAGGTCAAGAACCATATGATCCTCTCAATAGATGCAGAAAAAGCATTTGACAAAACACAGCATCTTTTCTTGATAAAAACTCTCTGCAGTGTAGGGATAGAAGGAACATACCTCAATATCATAAAAGCCATATATGAAAAACCCACAGCGAATATCATCCTCAAAGGGGAAAAACTGAGAGCTTTATCCCTAAGGTCAGGAACACAAGAGGGACGTCCATTCTCACCACTCTTGTTCAGCATAGTACCAAAAGTCCTACCCTCAGCAATCAGACAACAAAAAGAAATAAAAAGCATCCAAATCAGCAAAGAAGGAATCAAGCTTTCACTCTGCACATGACATGATACTCTATGTAGAAAACCCAAAAGACTTACAAAAAAATTGCTAGAAGTGATACAGGAATTCATCAAAGTGGCAGGATATAAAATCAATGCACAGAGTCAGCTGCATTTCTATGCACTAACAATGAGGCAGAAGAAAGAGAAATCAAGGAATCGATCCCATTTACAATTGCACCAAAACCCATAAGACACCTAGGAATAAACCTAACCAAAGAGGTCAAGTAACTGTACTCTGAAAACTACAGAACACTTATGAAAGAAACTGAGGAAGACAAAGAAATGGAAAAACATTCCATGCTCATGTATTGGAAGAACGAATATTGTTGAGAAGTCTATGCTACCTTAAGCAATCTACACATTCATTGCAATCCCTATCAAAATACCATCAGCGGGGCGCCTGAGTGGCACAGCGGTTAAGCGTCTGCCTTCGGCTCAGGGCGTGATCCCGGCGTTACAGGATCGAACCCCACATCAGGCTCCTCTGCTATGAGCCTGCTTCTTCCTCTCCCACTCCCCCTGCTTGTGTTCCCTCTCTCGCTGGCTGTCTCTATCTCTGTCAAATAAATAAATAAAATCTTAAAAAAAAAAAAAAAAAAGAGTTTCCGGGGAAAATGTGAAAAATGCTTTAAAAAAAAAAATACCATCAGCAGTTTTCACAGAGCTGGAACAAACAATCCCAAAATTTGTATGGAACCAGAAAAGACCCCAAATTGCCAAAGGAATATTGAAAAACAAAACCAAAGCTGGAGACATCACTATTCCAGACTTCAAGCTATATTACAAAGCCGTGATCATCAAGACAGTATGGTACTGGCACAAAAACAGACACATAGATCAATGGAACAGAATAGAAAACCCAGAAATGGACTCTCAACTCTATGGTCAACTAATCTTCAACAAAATGGGAAAGAATATCCAATGGAAAAAGGACAGTCTCTTCAATAAATGGTGCTGGGAAAATTGGACAGCCACATGCAGAAAAATGAAACTGTACCATTTTCTTACACCATGCACAAAAATAAACTGAAAATGAATGAAAGACCTAAATGTGAGATAGAAATCCATCAAAATCCTAGAGGAAAATACAGGCAGCAACCTCTTTGACCTCAGCTGCAGCAACTTCTTCCTAGGCACATCTCTAAAGGCAAGAGAAACAAAAGTAAAAATGAACTATTGGGACTTCATCAAGATAAAGAGTTTCTGCCCAGCAAAGGAAACAGTCAACAAAAGTAAAAGATAACTTACAGATAAAAATATCCAACAAAGGTAAATGTCCACAAAAGTACAAAGATTGACATAAAGTACTTTGATCAAATAAAGCAGTTGCCCAGGCTTGGGAATGCACATGCGGATGAACTATAAACAAGTACAAAGGAAATTTTGGGGGTGATGAAAAAGTTCTAAAACTGGATGGTAGTAATAGCTGTACTTGATAAATTCACTAAAAATCATTGAAATGTACATTTTTAAAAAGATTTTATTTATTTATTTGACAGAGAGAGAGAGACAGCCAGCAAGAGAAGAAACACAGTCAGGGGGAGTGGGAGAGGAAGAAGCAGGCTCCCAGCGGAGGAGCCTGATGTGGGGCCCGATCCCAGGAGTCCAGGATCACGCCCTGAGCCGAAGGCAGACTCCCAACAACTAAGCCACCCAGGCGCCCCTGAAATGTACATTTTAAATTGGTGAATTTTTTTCTTCCAAATTTTTATTTAAATTCTAGTTACACATATAGTGTAATATTGGTTTCAAGAGTCGAATTTAGTGATTCGTCATTTACATATAACACCCAGTGCTCGTCATAACAAGTGCCCTCTTTTTTTTTTTAAGATTTTATTTATTTATTTGACAGAGAAAAAAAGAGAGAGAGGGCACAAGCAGGGGGAGCAGCAGGCAGAGGGAGAGAGAGAAGCAGGCTCCCTACTGAGCAAGGAGCCCACTGTGGGGCTTGATCTCAGGACTCTGGGATCATGACCTGAGTGGAAGGCAAACGCTTAACCAACTGAGCCACCCGGTGCCCCCAATAACAAGTGCCCTCCTTAATAGCCATCACCCATTTAGTTCACCTCCCAGCCACTTCCCTCCATCAACCCTCAATCCTCAGTTTGTTTTCTATCATTCAGTCTCTTATGGTTTGTTTCCCCCCTCTTTTTTCCCCTTCCTATATGTTCATCTGTTTTATTTCTTAAATTCCACATATGAGTGAAATCATGTGGTATTTGTCTTTCTCTGACTGACTTAGGATCACTTAGCATAATACGCTCTACTTCCATCCATTGGCAATTGGCAAGATTGTATTCCTTTTGATGGCTGAGTATTATTTCATTGCATATATATACCACATCTTCTTTATCCATTCATCAATCGATGCACACTTGGGCTCTTTCCGTAGTTTGGCTCTTGTTGATAATGCTGCTGTAAGCATCAGGGTACATGTACCCCTTGGAATCTATATTTTTGTATTCTTCAGATAAATACGTAGCAGTGCAATTGCCGGGTCATAGGGTACTTCTATTTTTAACTTTTTGAGGAACCTCCATACTGTTTTCCAGAATGGCTGCACCAGTTTGTATTCCCACTAAATCAGTGAATTTTATATTATATAAATTATACTTCAATGAGATAAATAATAAAAATAAAATTAAAAATACCACACCCCACGTACGGTGAACCCTCTTAGAAATAGATTCTCCAGACTGTTCACACTGCCAGGACAAGTGCTTCTTGGAACAGAGGTGAGCTATCTCAGCTGAGCTCTGCCCAATATGAAGATTTGTGAGCAAAATAAATCCAGATACATGTAAAAACCATATCCCAAAAAATAAGAGTAAAATCTTATATACCCACAGATTCTAACTTGCTTCCCCTACATTCTCAAGGAGAAAATGTCTACCATGGAATAATTCCCACCAATGAAGTGCACTCTACACACACAATCACTCTTCAGCCTCCTAACAACCTTGGGAGGTAGGCAGTACATAAAATATACAATAGCACAGATTGTCGGATATCCCAATTTCATAAACATTAAAATACAAAACTCTACTTTTCAATTAAAAATATACTTGTTAGCCCCAATTTACATATATAGAAACTGAAATTTAAAGAGAAAAAATAATTTCTTGAGGCCACATAGCCTGTAAGTGACCAAGCTAATAGCTATGCTGTTAGCCTTGGTACTTTACTGCCTCCCTCTACACTATAACATATTTTGTCTAAATACATATGCTCCCTCTCCAAATAATCCATCTTTCTTGAGAATTGTCAATTCTCAGAGGGTGGGATTTGGCATCACTGCTGACCATGGTTGGCCCTGGACAGTTAAGCCAAGAAGTGTTACTTGTCTTCCTATTATAGAAAGGACAGAAGGGGGCGACTCTCAACTCTGTGAGCCAGTCCCTTTTACACACCTGTCTCTTTGGCTTTTATTTGTCAAAGACCTCCATTCATTGCTATTCCCGGGAAAAGGGCCACACCCTATCTTTAGGTGACCAGGAAACGAGAAGAGATTAAAAATGAAGGGGGCGGGGGTCAATCCACTTTGTAAAACTTGGAAGTAGAAAAAGTACGGCTACCTGGGAAACAGTGAAGAGAAGCATATTTGACCAGGAGAAAAAGTGTGAGACTTTAGGCAGAGTTCCTTTGCTTGCTAGGGGATAACTGTGTTGTTTTGCTGCTTGCTTGTTGGGTAATAAGGAAAAGGCAATTGAGTAGAAATGGAAAAGAGAGCCACAGTTTCTGAATTTGGGCAGACACATCCCACAAAGGGTGCACTTAACATAAGTGACTGCTGTGTTGTTAATTTCATAAGTATTTCAAGCCACCACACTAGAAGGCGATGGAAAACAGCTGAGTCTCATCTTAATATTAACATTCCACCCACCTCTAAACAAAGCAAACTTTTGGTGTCTGGATTGAAGTTTCTCTTACCTTTGCAGGAAAAGGGGGTAGAATTAGTGTGAATGTTAGGTGTTGTAACTACACAGCAGCTGTAGCCTTAATACCTTAAAAAAAGAAAAATCACTTTATTCTGTTGGTGTTAAAAAGCCCCAGGCAACTGACAGGTTTAAGAACATTAAGCCTCTTGGAATAAATCTCAGATACTTCTAACACAGAATGCTGGTGGTTGGGGGGAGGGAGAGAGGAACTGCAAGACAGAAAATTAAGTATCAGAAGCAGGAAAATTGCAGCGTTGTCCCTGAATATGTCATTTATTGTTGGATTCCATAATCCTCTGGATTACTGAGGTTAGCATTTGCGCAGCCATAATATAGCTGCCCTGAGTTTAGAGCGTAAAGGAGTAAAACTTAATGCCAATTAAATTACATAGAATTATGGGCACACAAATGATCCAGTGAAGTGCCAAGGGTGATGTTAACCCTGGGTACTGACTATATGGGGCTCACTGTAGATAATTTAAGCATAATATAAAACTGTCAGCAATTCTAAACAATGTCAGTAATAACTCCAACCCTAAAAATCGTTCATTGATCTAAGTTCTAAACTATCACTTCAGTTCCTCTTGAGGTTTTTTTCTCACATCCTTATTGTGATATAATTCATAGACCATAAAATTCCCCTGTTTAAAGTATATAATGCAATGGTTTTTAGCATATTCAGAATTGTACAGCCATCACCCCATCTAAGTTTAGAACATTTCATTCGCCTATTGGGTTTTAGTAATACATATGTAAGCTTCTAATTAGCACATTTTTATTACTAATACTTTAATAGATTTGCATATCACATGGAAGTTAATTTGGAGAATTTCCAATTATCCTGTTGGTCTCTGACCCAGTGGAATTTAGCTACATACATTTGTTTTGAAAGTAAGTTCATAACGCTCTAGAATTGTTTCGGGTCGTTGGGCAGCTATTGCCTCTGACCTTTGTAATTTACATATTCGTACATTTAAACAAGAGATTCCAAATAAACAATGATAGGTGTAAACACTTTTTTTAAGTTACCTTTTTGTCTGCTAAGAAATTTTTAGATGAGGTTAATCAGGTACAAAAATATTTGCAAACAGGAAGAGTCAGACTTTAATTATATCTGGTGAAACAAGCTTTAAAATTGTTCTTTGAAGATCTGTGCATAGAAATTGAGGAGAAGGGGGCGCCTGGGTGGCACAGCGGTTAAGTGTCTGCCTTCGGCTCAGGGCGTGATCCCGGCGTTCTGGGATTGAGCTCCACATCAGGCTCCTACGCTGAGAGCCTGCTTCTTCCTCTCCCACTCCCCCTGCTTGTGTTCCCTCTCTCGCTGGCTGTCTCTATCTCTGCCAAATAAATAAATAAAATCTTTAAAAAAAAAAAAAAAGAAATTGAGGCTATATAACAACAAAATGTAAGGAAATGGGATATTTACATTAAGAGAAAAAAAGGGGTGCCTGGGTGGCTCTCAGTTGGTTAAGCGTCCGACTCGATTTTGGCTCAGGTCATGATCCCAGGGTTGTGAGATCAAGCCTGGTGTCGGGCTCTGCACTAGGTGTGGAGCCTGCTTAGAATTCTCTCTCCTTCTCCCCAGGCCCCTCCCCCTCCCTCTAGAAAAAAGGAAAAAAAGAATAAAGGTTCAAAGAAGAATGCCAGAAGAACCAATGAAAGATGCTGTTGTTACATTGCTAGAAGAAATAAAAAGTCACTGTTTGAGTTCCAACCACTGGACACCTATTTTAAAGCAATGGATCAAAAAATGTCAATATTTACTATTATTCATTTATTTTCTCAGATTTTTTTTTCTTTCAACAACACAAATTTATTTCTCACAGTATTCCTGGGTCAGAAGTTCAGGCATGGGTGGGCTTGGTCCTCTGCTCAGAGTTTCATCAGGATAAAACTAAGGTGATAGGCAGGTCACAATTTCATCTGAAGTTTAGGTCTTCTTTGGAGGTCACTGACTGTTGGCAGACTTCACTTTCTTGATATTGTAGGACCAAGATACTCAGCTCCTAGAGTCTGCCTGCCATTTCTTGTCAGGTGGCCTTCTTTATAACATGGCAGGTGGTTTCTTCTGGGCCAGCAGCAGACTCTCTCTCCCAGATTTTTTTTATAAAATGAAAAACTTTGGAAGTTTTTACTAAATTACAGAAAAAGTAATTTCTGGTAAAGATAATATTTTAATTTCATTGCAGAAACATTTGAAAGCCTCTAGAATCAATCTTGAAGATAAAGACATGAAGAATACTGCAATTTCTGTAATTTTTTGTTAAATCTGATTTTTAAGACTGCCAAATTTATCCTCACATTTAAGACTTTTCCTGACTCATGTCTGTTGCTTTGTGTGAAAGAAACTTTTCCAAGTTAAAATTATTAAAATATGTTGTTTGCTCTGGAGAGGGATCAACAAATCTGGCTATACAATCTATTGAATGTGAAGACACGAAGTCATTGACAAACTTTTCTAAGTTAACACTCAAAACTAGAAAATGTTATTCATTTCTGTCACAGACCAATAGATAGGTATTTCTCCCCTCTTTCAAAAAACACATTAATGTAATTAAAAAGCATTGATGCTTTGCTTTTTAAAATTTTACTAAAATATTTAAATTTTTATTTTTACTAACATGCTTGTGTATATGAAGTTAAATATAAGAAAATTTTCTCCATTGGCATTTCTTTTCTGGCCATTAGTGTTATTCATTTCTTTTTATATTACTGAAACAAGTTTGGTCATATAGAATGGGTACATCTGGATGTCAGATATGCAAGACATTTGACTGCTACATTGATTGTCTTTGAAAATTATTTTTATGTTTGGTTCCTTTTTTTTAAACTATCATTAGTACAGATATACCAATGACTTCCTGAAAATTACTCTGTTAGGACCTGAGGAGAAACACGACTCACATCCGGTACTCACATGTGTCAGATGCTAGGACAAGCAGTTCTCATGTACTGGTTGATTCAGTCATCACAACAACCCCATGTGGTAGGTTTTATTAGTTTCATTTTACAGATGTGGTTAAGAGAGGTTTAGCAAAATAAACAAGGTTTGGCAACGTGGTTTCTAACTTGTGAATTTGAATCCAGATCTGCCTCCAATGAGTGGTATTTTTCTGCAGGTGTTTAGAGTACAGCTGGGAATTTAGAACACATAAATGAAGATAAAAAGATTAAATAATATAAATAATATATATCAACTACTCTTAAAGACATGACCAAGACCTTTATTGAATCAGGAAAGGGAATCATCACTAGGGACCCTTATAGTTGAAAAGGCCTTGTGGGAAAAGGACAGAGCAGGACCTATAAGGGTGTATTTTGATACAGAATTATAAAAGAAAAGTAATCTGTATGAGCAAATGTGCAAAGTGGGGTCTGCTCCTGGCATGTGAGGACTCTAAGTGCTGAACATAATTGATTTAGAGGGACCTGCTTAGAAAAGAAAGTTCACGTCCATTTGGTCTACCTACATAACTAAGATAAAATTGTACCAACCATTTCCAGTCATCTTCAAGTTTAGGCTTGGATTTCAGAAGCTAATGCCATTATATTCAATGTAACAAATATTTAGAACATAGTAGCTATGGATAAAGCTTTTGATTCTTCTTAAAACTTTATTATTTTTAATTACCATATATATGCATATACACGCAAACATATATACACACAAATATATATTTTCATACAAAAGGTAGCAATGAATAGTGTATATACATACTCTTCACAACTTGCTTTTTTATGTAACATGTTGTGGACATATATTATAGAGAGTATTAATGGCTTCATTTTATTTCATTGTAGCCAAATGTTATAATTTATTCAATCTGAACAGTATTTTTTAACCTTAAATTGTTTCTTTTGGTTTGCTATTACAAACAGTGCATCATATAGTAACCTTAAAACTATATCCTTTGATTTTGTACGAATAAATCTATAGGATAAATTCCTAGAAATGGAAGTTCTGGGTCAAATGGTATATTAATTTTTAATTTTTAAAGACAGTGCCAAAATCTCCTTCATAAAGATTGACACTGATGGTTTTCAATGTAACTGGAATGAAATTATTTTCTTGTAGAAATAAAAGAATGATCCATTAATGCTTGTACTGTCTGCTGGTTCTAACAAAACAGCTCATCATAAAAGTGTATTCAATGCATTTCATCCCATATTGCTGGAGCCTGTGGTATGTACAAAGCATAACTTGAAATAGTGAGCAAGAAAACGGACAGTGAGAGGGAGAATTGGAGATATACTACAAACACTAGGGAAGAAAAAATCCTACTGCACCAAAACACCCACTTTCACACAGGTGGAAAGTGCAGGAAGTCTTGAACGGAGGCCTTTTGTGTCCTTCCCTCTCAAAGCCTTGAGAAGTCTGGCACAGGAAGGTCAGAGTCTTGGCCGTCCTGAGCTTCAGACAAGCAGGAGATTCCAGTAACAGAAGTCAAGCTTGGGTAAGTTCACTGGAAAAATGAACCCAACCAAGGTGATTAGCTAAGAAAAAGTTTGCGTGGCTGGAGAGGGAGAGGAGAGCAAAGCCCCTGGAGGAGAACCAGGAAGTAAGAGGGGTTGGGCTTCTTGGGGAATAGAGGGAAAATATCTGGGGGAAAAGGGCATTTTAGGGGCCAGGAAAAGAGAAGTAGTTTATATAGGAAAAGGTGGCATTTGGCAGGGGGGAACAGAGATGAAGTTTGTTAAAAAGTTTCAATAGTTTCTTTCCTGTCATTATCTCTAAAGTTTTGACTGTTGAAAGCTATTTTAATGGGTCCCTAACACCTAGACTCACATCATCCCTATTTTATTTCCATTGTGACACAGGCCAAAGCATGTGATGTCTGCTCTGTTCTTCTCACCTCTTTCTTTTTCTCCACAAATGGTTAGTACAAACCTGGGCAGATAGCTAACTCATTTGTGAACCATCATTCTTCTTCCTGCATCCTGTCTCCACCTCAACAGACAGAATGTATTATGTAGGGTGAATCCATCATCTAGATGCAGGCTAAGGTTTGCTGGAAAAAAACACTGAGCTCTTTCTAATTCCAATGCCTTTATCATGTCCCACAAGAAAAAAATTCCCCCTATATGTCAAACTCAAGAAGAAAATGTAGATGGGATGCCAGACGGAAGCAAAAATCAGTAGCTTTATAAAGTTTAGAAAAGATGTCAGGAATCACTTTGTCTCACACTTTGACAAATGCAGGAGTCCCCAAGCCAGTGACCTGCATAACAAAAAACTCCATTAGAATCTCTATTAGAGGTTGGAACGAAACGCTATGGGACAGCAGAGGAGGGAGTAATGGAATGTGTGAATGGTTGACCACAAGGTAGCACCCACATTCGCAGTTAAATAAATATTTGGTCTGTGTTTTGAAGGATGATTATGCCAGGGCTGGCATCAGCAGTTCCTAGCTCTTAGTCTTACAAAGGTTATCTTGAGAAAATGGGCTTGGTGGAGATAAGTATAGAGAAAACGTAAGTGCTAGTTAAACATGGGTAGTAGAAAAGAGAAGGGAAAAAAAGGGAATTTATCCAGTAGGACAGGGTGTAACAAGCTTTGTGAAAAGACGCAGAAGCTAAAGTAGAAATAGTAGACATTTTTATGGTCATTCCTTTGGACTGTAATATTGGAGCAGGATTGTGGAACTGGGGGGAGAGCAGAGTTTGGGAGAAGACCCAGGAAAGCTGGGGCAGCTCTTGAAGGGGTCATCTCTGGGCAGTGAGCACTCACCAACTGGTTCAGAGAAATTTCAACAATTTAACATCTGGAATGGCCACCCTGAGGTTTCCTGGGCTGAACATCAGCCCTACTAGTGTCCACCCAGGAGCCCCCTCAGGTTCTTATTACTGGGATAAGGGGATTCATTGGTCAAATTTCCTTCTTCAGTCTTTTCTCTCTTGAGCTGCCTGGAAAGAGGCACTTAAATGTTATCACTACTTTTCCTTCAAACAACACACACACACACACACACACACACACACACACACACACACACAGGTTTGAAAGGAAATTGCTATGTGTTGAATTTTGATCAGTCTTTCAGTCTCCCCACCTCATATCAAAATCTCACAAGGACCACCCCAAATTTACAAACTTCAGAAGCGAAGACACACCGTATATAACAAAGGAAAACAACCAGTACTCTTTTAGGAGCATAGACTCATCACAGATAAGAGCATGGAAGTCATCCAACTCCAGCTCACAGAATCCCAAGGGCTCCTCTGTAGTCCCCCATTTGAAACCCTCCATTAGTATGTGCACTGTGTGTGTCCCTGACTCCAGTGCTGTCAACGGACTTAGGGCCATGCTGCTGCTGCATTCAATGCCCACAGGAGAGTTACTTCCACAGAGCACTTGTTATGTGCAGTAAGCTCTGCTACTGCTTTCCCCAGACTTCCCAAAAGGAACAACCATTCCTATCCTGGATCTCTATAGCACGTAAGTGGCACTGTGTTCTATGCAGCCCTGTGTCCTATATGTTACACTGTGCTTGGTGCAAGAGACTGTGGAGTCCCTATCTTTTCCAAACAGCTCAGACATCGTCTTACTTCCCAGATTTAGGGGCATTCTGCATGACCAATCGCTCCATAATTGCCCCCAAACTTGGCTCACTCTTCTCTTCAGCTTTTCAGTCCTTTTAAATCCCTCATTCCCAAGGCTTAAATTGTTCTTATTGCTGGGGTTACCAAATGGCCAGGGATTTCCAGATTCTGAAGGCAGGACAAACAATGGGGAAGAAGCCCACCCTGTACTCAGGTCTTATGGTGGAGTACCTAAAAGAAAGTTAATATTTTGCACTGTTAAAATTAGCCTCCTGTCAAGTTATATGGTGACAAATAGTAGCTACGTTTGTGGTGAGCATAGCATAAACAGCATAGTATAGAGTTGTGGAATCACTATGTTGTAAACCTGAAAGTAACGTAACATTGTGTATCAACTATACTTCAAAAGAAATTAGCCTCCTGACTATCTCCTTCCTGGCTTTTAATTACGTTACCAAGGCTTCTCTCTGTTTTCCCAGCCCTAGTACATATCAGGATTCAAAAAGGAAACGGGTGAGAAAAGTTTGCCCTACCATCCCTTGCGCCACTATGTCTTCTAGATTTTTAAGGAAAATATACTTTCAGTTTACATTTGAAGCATTTGCCTCCCTCTCCCTCTCCTCACCTCCAATTTTCTCAAGCAAACTTTGGGAGTGAGCACATGGGGAGAGTGGAGACTTGGCTCGATGAAGAATATGAGTAGAAAAATCATGTGTTACTTAAAATTATTCCTTCCCAGTGATGACTAAGTCTTTGGTACTAGATTAGACTTGTGTGCTTCTCTTTCTCTCTTTAAATTATGGCGTATCTCACACATATACAAAACGTCAAAATTATGTAAAGACCCCCAACTCCTATGCCTACCACCCAGATATAATGAATATTTATATTTTGCAATATTTACTGTTAAAGATAACATTAGACATTTTGTTCCCCTACTTCTTTCTGGAGAGGTAGCTCCTATTTTGAAGTTTTGTGTGACTCTGTTGTATGTTTTTACAACATGGTCACACATTTATGAATACATAGCTATATATAATATTAGATATATAGCATATAGATATTAAAATATTAGTCATATATAATGTTGGTTTGTATATTATATTTGTGTCTTAAAATTGTACATGAATGGTATCACACTTTATCAATCTATAATTTCCTTTCTTTGCTCAAGAAAAATGTTTCTGAGTTTTATTAATTTTGATACATATACAGTTTAAATAATTTAATTACTATATATTATGTATAAATATATCACAATTTATCCATTAGCTCATGTCAGTGGACATTTAAATTGTTTCAATGTTTTGCTATTACTAATAATGTTTCCCTTAATAGCTATTGCTTTTTGGACCTTACAATTAAGCAGTTTTTCTAGGGTATATTCTAGAAGTGAAATTGTTGGATCATAGAGCATACACATCTTTAACTTCACTCAATACAGCCAAATTGCTCTTTAAACTCGCCAACTTTCACTCCCTTATTCTCTCCCAACATTTAGTATTGCCAGTCTTTTTCGATAATCAGATGAATGTCAAGTTATTATTATTTTAAAATCTGGATTTCTCTGACTATGCCAGAGATTGAGCATCTTCTCCTTGATTACTGATCATTTGGGTGCCCTTGTCTATGAATTGCCTTTTTACATCTTTTGCCAACTTTTCTCTTTTCTTTCTTTATGAGTTTTTAGAAGTTCTTCGTATATTCTGGATACTAGATGGGTTGTTTTTTGTTGAATGGAAGTTTTAAATATCTGTGTACTCAAATATCTATGTGGTCTATATAATCAGATCTTCCCCTTCAGAGTTCATGCTTCGGGGTCTTGTCTAAGAAATCTCCCCTATCTCAATGTCATTAAAATGATCTGCTGCATTTTTTTTCTAAACGTTTTGAAATTTACACTTTATATTTAGTTCTTTAATTTACCTGGAACAGAAGGATACAGGAATCTAATTTTATCTTTCTCTGATGGTTAGACAATTGCTTTGCTACTGTTCATATTTAAGTAGATCTGGTATGGGCTTTCTGTTCTTTTTCCCTGGTATTTTCGTTTCATATCAAACCACATTATTTCAGTTACTCTAGCTTTATAATGAATTTTGCTTTCCTGTAGGACAAGTGCCCTTTTCTTATTTGCCTTGAAAACTAAGTTGCCTATTCTTCACCTTTTCATATGAATCTTAGGATCAGCCCATCAAAGTCCATGGAAAACCCTGTAGGGATTTCAATTGTAATTTCATTAAATGTAAAGATTAATTTGGAGGAGAAATTGGTCTCATCGTGATGGCGATTCTTACCATTCTTGATCATGCTATCATTTTCATTTACTTAGGTCTTCTTAAATGTTTCTTTACTGAATTGGGTATACTTTTTTCCATAAATACCTTTGCATATTTTGTTAAATCAATTTCTTGGCATTTTTGTAATTATTCGTTGCTAGTTTATAAGAATATGATTGATTTTGCTATCATGATCTTGTATTCAACAACTCTGTATGATCTTATACGTTCTAATTGTTCCAAGATTTTCATGTTGACAATCTTTAGGGTATCAAAGTCAAAAGTGTACATCAAAGTGTATCCCAAAGTCAAGACTAATTACAAAGTCGTAGTTAAGACTGTGCAAATTACCAAGTAACAAACAGACCACTTAGAATTGTGCTTGTTCTTTTCAATCCCTTTGTCTCTTATTTAAGTATCTTATTCTTCCTCTTTTCCCCATCTTCTCTTAAACTGACTAGGACTTTCAGGGACTCATCTGAACATAGTTTTAATAGCCAAGTAGTACAACAAGGCCCTGAAGAGAAAACAGCTGTCCTTTCCTATCTATCCAGTTTTGATAAAATCAAAACTAATGGTTTAATTATCATAACCAGATAAATATTTTTCACAGCACAGTCACACAAGACTTTTTCCTTTCTTGTATCACATTTACTTGTTTTGGAGTTTATAATGCACTTATTAATTCCCAAATTCTCTGTTGTTTATTTGCTTCTGTTTCTCACAGGCCTGGTGATCATTGCCTATCAGTTCACTTTTAAGAGGAGACACTTAAAAAGCTGGCTTCAATATCTGCATGAATAAGTAGGGTTTGCTGACCAAAGGGTATTACTTTAGGGCTATCTATTTAAGTTACAAATGTCAATATTTTCCCTTGGCTATTCTATTGGGCTGGGGTAGTGCTGTGGACCAAATATTTGTGTCTCCACCTAAATTCCTGTGTTGAAGCCCTAATGTGATGGCCCTTGAAAGTGGGGCCTCTGGGAGGTAATTCATTCATGAAGATGGAAAATGGAGACCACATGATGGGATTAGTGTCCTTATAAGCAGAGGGAGAGAGTTAGCCCTCTGCCATGTAAGGATAGCATGAGAAGTGTCCATCTGCAAACCAGGAAGTGGGCTCTTACAAAACAGGATCTGTTGAGCAACTTGATCTTAGACTTCTCAGCCTCCAGAAGTATGAAAAATAAATGTTTGTTATTTAAGCCACCCAGCTAATGGTTATTTTTGTTACAGCAGCCTGAACTAAATAAGGTGGGGAGGAGATGTAGAGAGAAGTGATAAGCAACCCATTAGGAAAAGGGGCTGCAGGTGTTGCTATACAGATTTTTAACTTAGCTCTCCTGTTTTTAAGTCAGCCCCTTGCCAATTCTAGAGTCTTGAAGTCCAGTGCCACCCATGACAGCCTTTCCCCAGAATAAGGATCAAGTCATCTTTCAGAGAATGGGGCAAAAGGGAAGTTAACTACTATGTGGGTCTGACAGGGAATTTGGGGGGCGGGGGTGTTTATAGCCCCTAGTTAGATATTTAATGTATCCTCTTGTTTTCAGTGCCGTACCCCTTTCCCCATGTTCACAGCCCAATTCCTGAACTCTGTAGAATTCCATTTTTCTTCTTAATATTTTTATTATGAGATTTTAAAAACAAAACTTTTTTATTAATACAGAAATTTGACAAATAACAGCATATATGTCTGTGATTCTTGCAAATATAGCTCCCTTCTGTCAGTTTCTTGTTTCTTTTGATTTTATTTATTGGGTGTTTGTCATGCACATTTGTTTTGTTTTGTTTTCAAAAATGAACTCAATGAACTTTTGTGTTTTGTGTTGTACTATAAAAGTTTTTTCTACTTCAAGAGTTAAAAAGTATTGTTCTCCTTTCTTTCAGAGCCTTATAGTCTCTCCAAGTCTTTACATTTGGGGGGGACGATTATCAATTATTGTAATGTATCAGTTAGTAGCAGGTATCTAACGTTATTCTTTCTTCCAGTTGGCTATTAGTTGTTTCAGCACAATCCTTTGAATTATTTATCCCTTTTTTTAATGATTAGAAATGTCATTTTTATTTTAAATCCTAATTTGAATTAAGGTCCTCCTGAACTTCTATTCTTTTTCATAGATTTTTTTTTAGTGTAAATTCATGCTTCATTATCACACCATTTCAGTTATTATCATAGTTTAATAATAGGTTGCACAGTCTAAGGTTGCTAACTTGGGGTTTAATAGTAGGTTTTGCTACCCCCTATAGCACTCTGGAGAACATCTGTGTAACACATAGGTCAAGTCCTCACCATGACCCTTCCTCTTTCTCTCACATTCTATACCCAATCTGTCAATTAATTTGATCCATTCTACCTTCAAAACATATCCTGAATCTGACCCCTTCTCTACCTCTCCACCCTACCCAAAGCTGCCTTCTTTTCTCTCATCCGGATTATTTCAGTAGCCTCCCAAATGCTTTCCTTGCCTCCGGGCCTGGTGTCCCTACAGTTCCTCTCCATACAAAAGTGTGGATTACATGTGAATGGATGTCAGCCTCCTGCTCAAAAACCCTCTAATAGCATTTGAGTTTACTTAGAGTAAAAGACAAATATTCACACAGCCCCAGTGACTTCTCTGACTTCCTCACCTTCCACTCTCTCCAGTGCCTGGGGCCTCCCTGCTATTCTTCAAATACATAAACAAAACACTTAGCATAATTTACCCCAGGCCTTTACACTTGCTCATCTGCTACCTGGAACTTCCTTCAGATATCTTTTTCGGTTGGTGGCAAAGAGGGAAGAGAGAAAGAAGTTCAGATATTCTGTTATAATTTCTGAATAGGTAGCAGCTAGGCACTATCTAAACAAACAGAAGGTAAAGTATGTTTCATAATAAAGCTAATGGCAAAAGCAAAATACAAACTTCCCATATTGTCAGGTTACACATACCAACACAAAACAAACACAGAACATATAGTGAAAAATTATATTTAAAAGGCCAAAAATAAGAGAGAAGTCATAAAAAATGGTAGAACTAAAACCCATATATTATATCCATAGATATAAATATGTTAAAACATACCTATTAAAAAAAGACTGGTTGAATTATAAAACAATTCTATATTGTACATTCTGTACATAGAGAAAACACTAAATTAAAATTACTCAGAAAATTTGAAAATAAGAGGATGAACAAAGATATTCTATGAAAATACATATAAAAGAAAGAGAGGTTGCATTATTAATATCAGATGAGATGAAACTCTGGAAAATAATTACAAAGATGACACTTTATAAAGAGTGCAATATACAATGAAGGTTTTATGATGCCCAACTTATATGTACAATTTGATCCAAATTGTTGGACGTTGCAGGTGAGGTTGGGAGTGGGCAGTGGTAGAAAATCTGGGAGGCCCAGATTTCTGTGGCCTTGAACCACCGTTTAACTGCCAACTCAGCTTTTTAGGTGACATTCAAGTATTGCCTGCCTAGTTATTTACCATAATCTTTTCTTTAAAATGGCACATTTCCTTTTTTTTTTTTTTCAAGTTTTTTATTTAAGTTCCAGTTCGTTAACATACAATGGAATATTAGTTTCAGGTGGAGAATTTAGTGATTTAACACTTCCATACGTCACCTGGTGCTCATCACAAGTGCACTTCTTAATACCGATGTGGGAGACAAAGGCAGAAGAAAAATTATTAAATTTCCTTACTACCTACAGCCCATGGACAAGTCCTTGAAACAGGCAGAGTAACATTCCTCTAGGGACTCAACTGCCTTGATGTTAATACTTTGCTAAGGGCAAAAGGCAACCCTAGCCTGACCTCCTCCCCCTCCACCAGGATCCTGTAAGTCTACTTTAACATATAAAAATTCTTTTGGAAACTTCCTTTATCTCTAACCGCACCCCCCAAGATAGGTGTTGGCAATCATCCCCCAAGCATATGGCCCACCAATATACATCTGAAGGGTCTCATGACTAAGGTTTTATTAGATGGTAATAAATGACCTTGTCTCAACAATAGCTAGCCCCCTCAAGGTCCTGGAAACCTTGCTTCCAAAATTCCTTAGAGACTTACGCTCTCCCTAACCCCTTCCCAACTTGAGGGTATATAATGGGCCATTCCTCATGACCCTGGTGCAGCTCTTCCTGCCCACGGGTCCTGTCCCCGTGCTTTAATAAACCACCATTTTGCACCGAGGATGTCTTAAGAAATCTTTCTTGGTCGACGGCTCCAGCCTCCACCTCACCTCACCGATATCCCACAACCTCATCAATACCAATCACCTGGGGTGCCCAGGTGGCTCAGTCGGTTAAGCACCTGCCTTCGGCTTAGGTCATGATCCCAGGGTCCTGGGATTGAGCCCTGCATCAGGCTCCCTGCTCAGTGGGGAGCCTTCTTCTCCCTCTTCCTCTCCTTCTCCCTCTCCTTCTCCCTCTGCCTGCCATGCTTGAGCTCACTCTCTGTCAAATAAATAAAATCTTAAAAAAAAGATTTAAAAAAAATTTTTAAAAATAACAATCACCTATTTCACCCACCCTGTCACCTACCTTCCCTCCACTAACCCTCAATTTGTTCTCTATCATTAAGAGTCTGTTTCCTGGTTTGCCTCTTTTTTCCCTCCTATGTTCATCTGTTTTGTTTCTTAAATTCCACATATGAGTGAAATCATATGGTATTTGTCTTTTTCTGACTGATTTATCTTGCTTAGCATAATACCCTCTACTTCCATCCATGTCATTGCAAATGGCAAGATTTTATTCATTTTATGTATATATCTCTTCTTTATACATTCATCAATGGACATTAGGGCTCCTTCCATAATCTGGCTATTGTTTGTTGATAATACTGCTATGAACACTGGGGTGCACGTATCCCTTCAAATCTGTATTTTTGTATCCTTTAGGTAAATACCAAAATAGTAGTGCAATTGCTGGTTTATAGGGTAGTTCTATTTTTAACTTTTTGAGGAACCTCCATACTGTTTTCCAGAGTGGCTGCACCAGTTTGCATTCCCACCAACAGTGTAAGAGGGCTCCCCTTCCTCCACATACTCACCAACATCTGCTGTTTTCTGTGTTGTTAATTTTAGCCATTCGACAGGTGTGAGGTGATATCTCATTGTGGTTTTGATTTACATTTCCCTGATGATGAGTGATGTTGAGCATCTTTTCATGTGTCTGTTGGCCATCTGGATGTCTTCTTTGGAAAAATGTCTATTCATGGCTTCTGCCCATTTCTAAAATAGAATATTTGGTTTTTGGGTGTTGAGTTTGATAGGTTCTTTATAGATTTTGGATACTAGCCCTTTATCAGATATGTCATTTGCAAATATCTTCTCCCATTCTGAAGGTTGTTGCCTTTTAGTTTTGTTATTTCCTTCACTGTGCAGAAGCTGTTTATCTTGATGAAGTTCCAATAGTTTATTTTTGCTTTGTTTCCCTTGCCACAAGAAACAGATCTAGTAAGAAGTTGCTATGGCTGGTGTCAGAGAGGTTCCCGCCTGTATTCTTCTCCAGGATTTTGATGGTTTCCTGTCTCACATTTAGGTCTTTCATCCATTTTGGAGTTATTTTTGTGTATGGTGTAAGAAAGTAGACCAGTTTCATTCTTTTGCCTATTGCTGTCCAGTTTTCCCAGCACCATTTGTTGAAGAGACTTTTTTCCATTGGATCGTCTTTCCTTTTTTGTCAAAGATTATAGTTGTGGGTTCATTTCTGGATTTTCTATTCTGTTCTATTGATCTATGTGTCTGTTTTTGTGCCAGTGGCTATTCTGGGTCTTTTGTGGTTTCATACAAATTTTAGGATTGTTTGTTCTAGCTCTGTGAAAAATGCTGTTGGTATTTTGATAGGGATTGCATTAAATGTGAAGATTGTTTTGGGTAGTATAGACATTTTAACTATATTTGTTCTTCCAATCCATGAGCATGGAATGTCTTTCCATTTCTTTGTGTCATTTTCAATTTCTTTCATCAGTGTTTTATAGTTTTCAGAGTACAGGTCTTCTACCTCTTTGGTTAAGTTTATACCTAGGTATCTTATGGTTTTTGACGCAATTGTAAATGGAACTGAGTTCTTGATTTCTCTTTCTGCTGTTTCATTATTGGTGTATAGAAATGCAACAGATTTCTGTGCATTGATTTTATATCCTGCCACTTTGCTGAATTCCTGTATCCGTTCTAGCAATATTTTGGTGGAGTCTTTTGGGTTTTCTATACAGAGTATCATGTCATCTGCAAATAGTGAAACTTTTACCTCTTCCTTACCAATTTGGATGCCTTTTATTTCTTTTCGTTGTCTGATTGCTGAGGCTAGGACTTCCAGTACTATGTTAATAACAGTGGTAAGAGTAGACATCTCTGTCTTTTTCCTGACCATAGCAGAAAATCTCTTAGTTTTTCCCCATTGAGGCTGATATTAGCTGTGGGCTTCTTGTATATGGCCTCTATTATGTTGAGGTATGTTCCCTCTAAATCTTCTTTGTTAGGGTTTTTTTTTTTTTAATCATGAATGAATGTTGTATTTTGTCAAATGCTTTCTCTGCATCTATTGAGAGGATCCTATAGTTCTTATCTTTCTTTTATTCACGTGGTGTATTGTGTTGATCGATTTGTGAATATTGAACCACACTTGCAGCAGTGGAATGAATCCCACTTGGTTGTGGCGAATGATTCTTTTAATGTACTATTGAACTCAATTTGCTAGTATTTTGTTTAGAACTTTTGTATCCGTGTTCCTCAAGAATATTGGCCTGTAGTTCTCTTCTTTAGTGGAGTCTTTGGTTTCAGAATCAGGGTAATGCTGGCCTCGTAGAATGAGTTTGGAAGTTTTCTTTCCATTTCTATTTTTTGAAATAGTTTGAGAAAATAGGTATTAATTCTTCTTTAAATGTTTGGTAGCGGGGTGCCTGGGTGGTACAATGGGCTAAGTGGCCAACTCTTGATTTTGGCTCAGGTGGTGATCTCAGTGTTCTAACATTGAGCCCCTCATTGGGCTCCATGCTCAGTGGAGATTCTGCTTGAAAGATTCTCTCTCCTCCCTCTGTCCCTCCCCCCTGCACTTGCAGGCACGCAAGTGTGCTCTCTCATTTTCTCTCTCTCAAACAAATAAATAAATCTTTAAGAAAAAAAAAATAAATGTTTGGTAGAATTCCCCTGTGAAGCTATCTGGCCCTGGACTTTCATTTGTTGGGAGATTTTTGATTACTGATTCAATGTCTTTGTTGGTTGTCAGTCTGTGCAAGTTTTCTATTTCTTCCTGTTTCAGTTTTGGTAGTTTATATGTTTCTAGGAATTTATCCATTTCTTCTAGATTGTCCAATTTGTAGGCATATAATTTTTCATAGTATTCTCTTATTATTTTTCTGTTTCTGTGGTGTTGTTGTTATTTCTCTTCTCTCATTTGTGTTTTTATTTATTTGGGTCCTTTCTCTTTTCTTTTTGATAAGTCTGGCTAGGGGGTTATCAATTTTATTAATTTTTTCGAAGAACCAGCTCCCGGTCTCATTGATCTGTTCTACTATTTTTTTAGTTTCTGTATCACTTATTTCTGCTCTCATCTTTATTATTTCACTTCTTCTTTTGGCTTTTGGCTTCATTTGTTGTTCTTTTTTGAGCTCCTACAGGTGTAACGTTAGGTTGTATATTTGAGATTTTTCTTGCTTCTTGAGGTAGGACTGTATTGCTATATACTTCCCTCTTATGACTGCTTTTGCTGCATCCCAAAGGTGTTTTCATTTGCATTGGTGTCTATGTATTTTTTAATTTGTTCTTTGAGTTCCTGGTTGACCCATTCATTCTTTAGTAGCATGTTGTTTAACCTCCATGTATTTGTGGACTTTCTAAATTTTTTTCTTGTGGTTGACTTCAAGTTTCATAGTGCTGTGGTCTGAAAATATGCATGGTATGATCTCAACTTTTTTGTACTTGCTGAGGCCTGATTTGTGACCTGGTATGTGATTTATTCTGGAGAATGTCCCATGTGCACATGAAAAGAATGTGTATTCTGTTGCTTTAAGATGAAATGTTCTTAATTTATCTGTTAAGTCCATCTGGTCCAGTGTGTCATTCAAAGCCATTGTTTCCTCATTGATATTCTGCTTAGATTAGCTGTCCATTGATGTATGTGGCATGTTAAAGTCTCCTGTTGTTATTGTACTATTAGCAATGAGTTCATTTATGTTTGTTATTAATTGTTTTATATATGTAGGTTGGGGGCATAAATATTTACAGTTGTTAGATCTTCTTGTTGGATACTCCCCTTTATTATAATACAGGGCTGTTCTTCATCTCTTATTAGAGACTTTGGTTTAAAATCTAGTTTGTCGGATATACGTATTGCTACTCTGGCTTTCTTTTGACGTCCGTTTGCTCGATAAATGATTCCCTATACCTCACTTTCAATCTGCAGGTGTCTTTGGGTCTAAAATGAGTCTCTTGTAGGCAGCATATAATTGGGTTTTGTTTTTAATCCAATCTGACATCTGTGTCCTTTGATTTGAGCATTCAGTCCATTTGCATTCACAGTAATTACTGATAGATATGTAGTTAGTGCCCTTTTATTAATTGTTAAGTCATTGTTTCCAGAGATTTTCTCTGTTCCTCTCTAATCTTTGTCACTTTGTCACTTTGTTGCCATCTACATTCAGAGTAATTATTAATAGATATGTAATGAATGTCATTTTATTACTGTTAAATCATTTTTTTCTGCAGATTTCCTTGTTCCTTTCTAGTCTTTGTCTCTTTTGGTCTTTTTTTCCCATTCAAAGAGTCCCCTTTTATTTTCTTTCAAGGTGGTTTAGTGGTCATGAACACTTTTAGCTTTTGTTTGTCTGGGAAATTCTTCATCTCTCCTTGTGTTCTGAGTGATAGCCTCGCTGGATAGAATTTTCTTGGCTGCAGATTTCCCCCATTCAGCACATTGAATATATCATGCTACTTTTTTCCAGCTTGCCTAGTTTCTGTGGAGAGATCTGCAGCTTAGCTTATGGTCTTCCCTTGTAAGTAGGGACTTGTGTCTTGATGCTTTTAGGATTTTTTTTCTTTATCACTATATTTTGCTACAATATGTCCTGGTGTTGGTCTGCTTTATTGATTTTTATGGGAGTTCTCTGTGCCTCCTGGATTTATATGCTTGTTTCCTTCCCCAGATTATAGAAGTTTTCAGCTATTATTTCTCAAATAAGCCTTCTGCTCCCTTCTCTCTCTTCTTCTTCTGGGACTCCTATTACATGAATGTTATGTTATTATGTTTGATGGAGTCACTGAGTAAACTAAGTTTACTCTCATGATCCATAATTATTCTTTCTCTCCTTTGTTCAGCTTCATTATTTTCCATAATTCTATCTTTTGTATCACTTATTTATTCCTCTGCTTCATCCATGCTCGTAGTCATTGCATCCAGTCCGTTTCGAATCTCAGTTATTACATTTTTCATTTCTGCCTGATTGTTTTTTTAACTCTTTTGTCTCCACAGTAAGGGTTTCCCTCATGTCTTCCATGCTTTTCTCAAGCCTGATGAGTATCTTTATGATTGTTACTTTAAATTCTCCATCAGGCATATTACTTTTATCTGTTTTGCCTAATCTCTGGCAGTGAACTTTTCTTGTTCTTTTTGGATGAATTCCTCTGTGTTGGCATTTTGTCTAGGTCTCTGTTTCTTCTGTGTGTTGGAGAAGCTTGTTATGTTTTCTGCTCCAGAAAGTAATGGCTTTATGAAGAAGAGGTCGTATAATGTCCAGGGCCTGGCGCTTCAGGGAGTGTCTCTGGTGTGTGCTGCATGACACTGCTGCTGTGTTTTGGCTGCTATATCTCTCAGATCACCCATCTACAGAGGTTCTCCTTGCCTGCAGAAGGCAGTGTTTGGACCTTGGCTAGAGTGTGGTGAGTTTTAACTAGATGTGCTCTGTTTTGCTTGTTAAATGAGACCTGATGCTACTTCCACTAGAACTGAAGACTTGCAGAACTCTATGGTTGGTGAACATGATGTATATAGGAGTTTGTGGTGGACTCCTGGGGAACGAGCCTGCTCTGCTGGTCCTTAGGCACACTTGCCTGAGAAAAGCAGTATCAGGAGAGCACAGGAGTGGGTGGGACTTGGTGTAAGCAGGTTAGGCAGCCATTGTTGGCACTGTGCTGTTTATTGAAGTTGGTTTATGCTGAGGGGTGTGGGAGGGAAATGGTACGAGCCAGCTCCTTTGTCCCCAGAGAGGGGACCTTGTGCTTGCTTCTTTCAGGGAAGCACTCCCAGAGGAACAAATAATTTCCCCTTGTGTGTCCCAAGCATTTTTTTTTTTTTATCACTGTTTTCATGCTGTCTGTCTCTGTGTTGCTTGTCTGGCAGGAGCAGCACAGTGCACTTTGGGCTCTATCCCAACCAAGCCTGCAGACTTTCAAAACTCCAGGCTTTAGGAATACGGTGTAGTCAGGGTCCTGTGCTGGTCTTCTGGTGGACAGTCTTGTCACGCTGGGACTGATGCAGGTTTGACCAAGAAGGGGAATGGCACCAGGATGTAAGAGTGTGGGATATGGAGCAAAGCAGGCTAAACAGCCAGTGTCCAGGTTAGCCTCCCTTAGCAGGGGTTTTTGTGCCCATGCTGAGGGGCAGGGGAGGGAAATGGTGCCCTCTGGCTCTTTTGTTCCAGGAGTGGGTACTCTGTGACTGGCACATCGCACATATGTGCTCCAAGAAGAGCTAATAGTCTCTCCCCTCATGCCTTAGGCTATTTTCAGATAGTGCCATCTGCCCCAGGGTTGCTTGTATGCCTTCTCTCCAGGAACAGGACAGTACCCTCAGGGTTCTATCCCAGCCAAGCCCCTGACTTCTAAATCTTCAGTCTCTGAGCCTAGTGCATTGCAAAAACTCACAGAAATCAGCCCCTCTTGATTCCCCAGCTAGTGGTTTTGTGGGAGTGTTCTCTTTGTGCATATCCCTGTGCATTCTACTCTCTCACCTTTCTCTGTGACCAGGGCTCCATCCCCTCCACAGCACCTGAGATCTGTTTCTCCCCCAAACCATGTCTTCGCACTTCCTACCTTCTTTGATGTGGCCTTTTTTCTCCCTCTACTTGTGCAATTTGTTTTGTCAGTCCTCAGGTCAATTTTTTGGGTATTCAGAATGATTTGATAGTTAATCTAGTTGTGTTCAAGTGAGGAGGCAAGCCTAGGGTCCTCCTACCATGCCACCATCTTAGCTCCCCCCTGCCAAGCACACATTTCCTAACTGAAATAAGTTTATTTAATATAAAAATGTTAAATGAGTTAATGCCCTACTAAAAAAAAAAAAAAAGGCAGCTGTTCCTCACATTTGAAAATGTGGTTCCATGTTACCAAATTATTCAAATAAAGCAAAAATCCATCTTATTATATAAAATCTTCTGATTTTTTGATGTTAGCTTGAAGAAATAAGCTAAAACTGCCTGTTGTTCTTTTGGCCATGGGTCTACCAGCATTCAGTCTTTGTGTTAGTAGGTACTGGGGACAAACAAAAATATTTCCCTTTTTGTCTTCTTCCCCCAACATCAGCCAATGGTTCCTACAGTTCAGTTCCCCCTACTCTTCTCCCTTTATCCTCAGCCACTGATAATGCCACTTATGACTTACCTGGACTGTGAACTCCTTAAGAGCATCCCTTCTTATTGTATCCCCCCTCCACTTCTGCATCTACCATAATTTCTGGTACTTAATGTTGTCATGCATTTATTTGTTGATTCATGTACTCACTCAACGAATGTTAGATAGCAGAGAAACAGAAAAGACTTTATAGCCTAAATGAAAAGGTTTATAGTAAGTATAAACCTTGGACAAAAAATAAGCATAGTCCTGTGGGCTGCAAAGAAGGGGCACCTAATCCTAAATGAAGGGGTTGAGATGCCCCTCCCTGCCCCCAGAGGCAACATCTGAAATAATTCTTTGATTCTTGAAGAAACTGGGTTTATCCATAAAAAAGAAAAAAAAAATGTGGGGAGGCATTCCAAGAAGAGAAAGCAGTTTAGTATGGGAGCTGAATTAGACTGGAATAGCTGATTCCAGAGCATTGGTTGAGAATGATGAATGATGGTGCCAGAGGGTAGTCAGGGTTGGTCAGGAAGAACTACATTAAGTTCATATGAGACCAGCACACAATGCAAAGTAATGCCTCTTTTTTTCCAATTGGTTTTTCTCCCCCAGTCTGTAATTTCTTTCTTCTAATTCTCTAACTGGGAAAATCTTACTTATCCTTCATGTACCAGTTCAAATGCCAGCTTTTCTGGAAAGATGGTCTCGACCTCCCTCTAACCCTTATGAACAGAATTCGAATTGATTAAACCACTGTACTTTGTACATACTTATATTTTAGCTCTAATTATTTTGTTTTACATTTGTTACTTTTTCAGCTGGGCTGGAATCATTTTGTTTTTAAAGTTACTGTTTTTAAGTTCATCTTGGTATCCAAAGCGTCTGTAAGATATTTCATATTTGTTCCTTGAATGAATAGATTGTCATCAGCTTCTCAGAGGAAATAGCATTTTAGGTGGATGTTGAGAATAAGTAACATTAAACATACACACACACACACACACACACACACACACACATGAGTGAGGGAGGGCATATCGTGCAAATGGAATAGGAATGAAGATATTTCTTTCTTCTTTTTAAAGATTTTATTTGAGAGAGAGAGTGCACGAGTTGGGGGAGGAGCAGAGGGAGAGAGACAAGCAGACTCTGAGCTGAGAGGCGAGCCAAACCCAGGGCTTGATACCATGACCCTGAGATCATGACCTGAGCGGAAATCAAGAGTCAGATGCTCAACAAACCGAGCCACCCAGGTGCCCCAGGAACAAAAATATTTCTTATTAAATTATTTGGGTTGAAATGACTGCCCAAGTGATTAGTGAGGATAAAGAAATTTTGATGGCATTTGCATAAAAGGAAGGCTGTCATGAAATTCCATTTCACACTGAATTCTTCTACTGCTTTGGCCTATGTTCAAGTATTTCTGAAGAGGTGAAGGTATTTATTTATGTTAGTGCAGTTGAACGGACAACTATGACAGGTCTTTCTTTCCTTGCTGTATTTTAATCCCCAGGTCATACTTGACTTTCTCCATGCAGTCTTTTCCAATTATTGAAAGCCTAGGGGCCCCTTTCTCTTTTCCAAATCCCTCTGGACTTTCTGCTGGTACATTTTCCAATACATATTATAACCCTCAAAAGCATGTTTACTTCTTTTGTAACTGCATACTTTATACTTTGATTTATGTCTATAAAATGACTTGACATGTAGTTGATATTGTTAGACATCACATTTACCACATATATGAATATAGATAGATATACACAGGTTGTTGACTCTTCATTTTACCCTCTCACAGAATTATGAATATATGGAATCCTTACCAAGAAGGAAAAAAATCTCAAACTCTTTAGAAAAAAATAGATTAAGGTTAGAGAAATGTTCACTCAAGAAATGTATTATTTTAAGCATTTCCTATTGTTTAAAATATATTTGAAGCCAATGGGAGATTAGAAATTTTATTTGATATTATACATGAAGTTTCTCAGAGCTCTTTCTTCCTGTGCCTACTGTTAAAGAACAGTCTGAGATCGCTTGCTTTGATCTGCTTACTATCCGGTTTGATTCTGCCCTCAGGGTTTACATTCTCTTCTCTTTTCTTAGGACACTAATAAAAATTTAGCTGGTTGGAACGGCTTCTTTGAAATCAAGCGGTACACTCCCTCTAGTCAACAGTACTACAGTTTTCCTAATCTTGATTAAAGGTTAATGAGAAACTTATGAAAGAGACTTTTCTCCACCCTATTATCTTCCAATAGAAAGGCATGCCCAGGACTCCCCCTGGTGGTCATGGTAACCAGGGACGTACATGGAAATCTTAGCATTTTGCATTTCTCTCTAGGCTTTCATTCTATGGAGTGGACACTAATGGAAGAAGCCAAAGGAAGAAAGGGGAAGGATAACATTTAGGAATGTTTGGGTTACTTCTCTAAGTTTAAATTTCCAATCTCATCAACTTTGTGTGGTGTGTTTATTGCTTTTGTTCTTTAGTTTCTTGTTCTTGTTCTTTAGACCATATCCATCAAAGGGTATGTTAATCAAACCAACTTTATACTCAAATAAACTATAGTTTTTGATCAGGAAAAAGGTTTCTTTGAATTAAAATGGTCATGGGAATGTAGTAGTAATGACTCATACAGCATTCTGATATGCTGTTAAAGAGCTGAACAACAATTGACAGTAGTGAACAATTGAGCATATTTACTAGGTGTTGGGCACTATATAAAAGACTTCATATGCATTTTATATGCATTCATCTACTTGCATTTCATATGCATTCATCTTCATGACAGTGCTGTGAGATAGTCCTATTGTCCCTGTTTTACAGGGGCTCAAATAGGTTAATTGATCAAACTAAGGTCACACAGTGGAAAAGGTGGAGTCTTTAGCTCTTGGCTTTGTTAGGAACCTTCCAGGGTACTCATTGATGGTTAGCGAATACAAAGAATGGTTTTAGTATAAATACCCACCTAATTTTCCTCTTCAACATTACATTATGGTATAGCTTAATTTAAAACATCACTATTGGTACTGAGATTATGAACCTTTCTATTCAGATCAGTTATTTCTTCATTAGGCAATGAGAACAATATAGAACACCACTGATTTAACTTCTTGGCCTCTCTGGTGACATGATCAAGGTTGAAAACTTTTAACTTTTGGCTAAAGCAATAAGGGCCAGCCTCTTCTACCTGGGTTTGATGCTAACTTTGTCTGCTTTCATCTGGTTAGTCAGGGATGAAAACTGGATTTTATCTTGCACATTAAAAATTGGGAAAAAAATATCGTTAATATAATCATTCCACAGGAGGTTGCACTGCTGACCTAACAAGTGGTAGAACCAATCAGGGCCATGTTGAATGAGAGGGTAAGGTGGTCTCTGGTCTTCCAGACTTGAAACTTGCTTGCCCTCTTCCCCTTCAAACACTTACTCATTCTTCCGCTCTTCCTGCCCTAACCTGGTTCTGGATTTTTGCCCCTTGTACACTTACAGTGTTTGTACTTACCTCCCTCACCTCATCTCTCTAATCATATTAATAATGGCCTGTTAGTTGTAATATCACCCTTCACCCCTCCTAAGAGTTGGGGGCTGATAAACTCTGTAAGGGCAGGGATTGTTTGAGTCTTGTTACTTCCAGCCTGGAAAACAGTAGGTGCTGATTAATTACTTGTAGAAGTTGCAATAGGAAGACCTTATACTTAAAAACAACAACAACAACAACAACTGCTTTTTCCCTCTAATGCAGAAAAACCAGGGACCATTTTAGAAAAATGTCCTAGGAATGTTAACAGCAGTATGCCAATATTCAATCATTTCTCGGTATTATTTGTGTAGAACACAGCTCTGAATCTTTTCGTACTACCTTTAGCAGGGGACATGATTTTATGGTAAGGCAGCCAAGACAGTTTGTATTATGTGATTAGAAGGAATTGGCCCATCAGATTGTGAAGTCTGATGACAAATCCCAAGATCTGCAGTGTGAGTCAGCAAGCTGGAAATCTCGGAGATCCAATGGTATAGTTTCAGTCCAAAGACTGGCAGGCTTTGGAGACTCAGGAAGAGCAGATGTTTCAGTTCAAAGGCAGTCAGGCAGGAAGAATTCTTCCTCTGGGGAGGAGGGTCAGCTTTTTTGTTCTTCAGCTGCTTGGATGAGACCCACTTACATTAGGGAGAACAATCTGCTTTAGTCTATTGATTTAAATGTTAATCTCATCCAAAAACACCCTCATGGAAACAATTAGAATAACATTTGACCCAATATCTGGGCAGTCTGTAGTCTGGTCAAGTCGACAT
The DNA here is from genome assembly GCF_024610735.1 of Ursus americanus. NCBI lineage: Eukaryota > Metazoa > Chordata > Mammalia > Carnivora > Ursidae > Ursus > Ursus americanus. Next base: position 64,930,955 of record NC_142132.1, read on the forward strand.
GTAAAACTAACCATCAGAGAGACCCACAGAAAATTTTTTCTTCAAGTGGCAGAGCAGGGATTTAAATATGTCTGATTTAGAAGGCTATAATTGTTGTGCCAGTGCACACACTGCCTCCAAAGAGATAATAAATGCAATTAGAAAGCCTTCCAGGTTGACAAACTCCAAAACTTTTGATGGTCTTTTTCATAGCAGCTTTCTCAAAAAAGCACATTCCCAAAGCAATGTCCACAGATTTTAAATATTCCAAGTACCGTCATTTTCCCCCAATTACAATGTATCATGTGCATACTGGCCTAAAACAAGCTGATTCGGGTAGTAGCATTTGTTTGTTGGTTTTTATACTAGATGTTTAGGCACAGAAGTATTGATTAGACTAAATTATAGTCCATCTTGTCAGGGTAAGATAGCTACTTAGTAAATTTTCCTAATAAGCATGTTCGAAGGTTTATAATACCGGATGTAAAGGAGCAATTTGAAAAAAAGAAAGATAACCAGGACTTTGGAGTAGAAGAAGACAGAAATATTGACTTTTGGGGTATTACCATTGTATCCTTTTAAAATTACATTCAAATCTCTTACTAGTGAAAACAAGTCTTTATCAAGTACCTGTATGTGCTTGTAATTGTTTTGGGTACTGGGTATATTTTAATGATTAAAATTTGAAAATTTTTCTTTCTCAGGGGTTCAAGTAAAGTGAGTCACGTAGCATGACCAAGGACTTTGGTAAACAAAGCGCCGAAAGCATAAAGGAGTAATAAAGCCATCAACTACAAACTACTACAAGTGACCAGACTTTTGGGGGTACAAAGGTACTAGTGGAACAGGGACTTAACTCGAGTGCATACACTGGATGGCAGTGTTAAATTAAGAAATGTGATTTATGGTTTAATATTTTTATTATCAGAGAGTCTACACTAGGTGGCATCCGGGGTCAGAATGGAAGCAGTGACCAGCAATGGAAAGTCAATGTATTTTAGCTTCTGTGCTAGAAACAGCTTCCCAGTGGATCCCAAGACAAATCGTATTAAAAGAGAATTGTTTACTTTAAGTGATGGTCAAAATGCTCCCCATTGGAGGGGACGCAGAGGTGAAGAGATCAGGAAAAGGTTCATGTGAGGGCTACAGGGCAGACTACAGGTTGGAAAGATGAAGGCTGAGGAATTTTTAAAGAATAAAATAATGGTATTAAAGTGAATACACAGGCTTCTTGTCTAGAATGAAGCCTGTATCAAGAAAGTTTAGGATAAAGAAAAAGGATTTCTGTGCAGATAGCGTACATAAATGGAACTCTACCTTTCATGGTTGGGAGATTTTGAAATAAAACAGATTTAGCTAAGTGTAACGGATGATAGGGCTGTTAAGAGACATAATCTCTCATGTCTATCTTGAATATGGAGTTAGATCACTCACTCACTGCCTAACCCAATAATGAAAATATTAGTAGGCAGTATTACCAGCAGAAGAAATAATGTATCCCATAGTAATGAGCATGCAGGCAGGTGGGCAATATCCACAATTATTTTAAACATAAGGCTGGGAATCTATATGACTCTGTGCACTTACAAGTGAAAACAACTTTTGAACTAGCACTCGGGAGAACCAGGTCTTAACAGAAATTGACTTCTGCTGATCTGTAAGAGAAAGGCCAAAAGAACTAGAAAGAAATAGACTATCCTCACAGATAACAGGTGTGACTGAAAGAGAACATCTAGTTACAAAATGCCTAGCTGACATTCTCAGCTTGGCATTCTACTGTCCACGTTTGAGGTTGTACTGCCTTTTTTGTTATTCAGATTTTAGGGGTAATACCGTATCAATACCCTTAATCTATAATCCTAACTATATTCACCAATTTATTGATTAAAATCTTATTCCCAGTCTTTCCCCTTTGTCATAATTCCTGGCAACTTTCGTTAAGCAATTCTTTTGTTTATGAAATACTTAAGTCCACAAAAATATAGACTTCTCAGGAAAGGCATATACCCAATTAACAATGATCCTTTCTAAATCATGTGTTGTGTATTTTATTTAATGCTTTAAATAAAGGATTAGGATAGATAGCCATTACTCTTAGTTTGGATCCATTCCATGATGGTACATTTGAATGGAAATAAAAATGATTTCTTATACATCAATAACTTTGCATGAAACCTCAACACATTGTAATCATATGTGAAAAATTCCAAATATACAAACTAAATACCAAAATGAAAAAAAATGAAAAAAAAATAATACCTTAATAAAATAGTAAGTCACAGAACTTTAGATAGGACCTTGGCTTAGTGGTTCCCAGGCTTTTAAATTTCATGTAGTTAAAAAAAAAAAAAAAGTGGGGACCAATACAGAGCTGTCAACTTTTTATTTTGCCAAGTAAGGATACTTAAAGCAACTAATAATACTATCAACATTTCATAAAAGGATACTTCAATACCACAAAAGTTGGGATAATCTTATAATAAAACTTAAATTCAAGCTGATTACCTATTAGTCCTTTACTTTTTTTCCTTTTTTGGATGCTGAAAATTTAGGGTTGGCCTAGAATTTGCAAATAAATTGCCTAAAATGCCATTTCCTCCAACCATTTTAAATAGAGGCTGAGAGGTGAGTGACTTTGCCTGAAATCAGCTTGTGTTAAACTCAGAGAGAAAGCATAGCTTCTGACAACTAGTAGATAATACACGTGCACAGAAACACAATCACTAAACATGTTGCTAATTAGGAACCCTTAATCAATGTTTATCTTAAAACCAAACCAAGCCCAAATCCTTCATAACTAATGAAAAATCAAATAAATCCACCTACTTTATAGTATAAAGACTTGTTACACACAACTATTATAATTTAAGGAAAACAACCCCAAATCATAAATTACCATAATTATGTAAGCTACATCACAAATGATATAATCTTCTCTGTGAGCTTTTATTTTATTTTTTTAAAGATTTTATTTATTTATTCGACAGAGATAGAGACAGCCAGCGAGAGAGGGAACACAAGCAGGGGGAGTGGGAGAGGAAGAAGCAGACTCATAGCAGAGGAGCCTGATGTGGGGCTCAATCCCAGATCGCCGGGATCACACCCTGAGCCGAAGGCAGACGCTTAACCGCTGTGCCACCCAGGCGCCCCTCTCTGTGAGATTTAATTCTCCAAAATGTTTCATTCTGAATTACACGGTCTATGGAAGATGCTTAATAAATGTCTGTTGTACTAATAGAGGAGTATCACTTTCAATCACTGTAAAACAAGTTTCTTCCTAACATCAGAAACTCTCAACCTAGCGCAAAATCCTATTTTGGAACTTACTGGAATGTTAATGTAGAGAGAAAAAAAGATAGTGGTGGTGTGGGGAAACCCGATTTGCCTGACTTCTCAAATGAAAGAGCAATCAGATGCTTCGGGGTGCTTAAATGAGAACAGTATTTGCACACAATGATTTTTTGTGTAAAAACATTACATTAATTTAACTACACCCACTTAACGTTTTTAGGTTAAGTAACATGAAAGTTTTAATATCTTAAAGGAATTCTAGTTCAAGAGCATGTAACAGAATTTTAACATGACCCTGAGGATACATTTATCTAATTATTTTGGACTAACAAAATGCTACGGTAGATCTGCATTTCAATTAGGTGATCACTTCTAATTCCATCATAAACGTACAAGATCTTATTCCTTTGAAAAATAGTTTTGAGAATTGGCACTAATTTCTTCCCCCATCTCCACTAGCTATAAAAATGCATGACTGATAGTGTAATTTCAAATTCAAAATTAAGGATACAGTTTGGTCTGTTAAAAGGATGTCCCTTTATCAGAAACTGGGAGTTCATGGATTCATTAACCTTTAAGAGCATGATGCTTCTTTTGCAGACCCACTCACGCTTACTTAAAACAGGAGGCAAAAACACCGAAAGAAATTCACCTTAAGAAACTGAGAGGTAGAATCAAGGTTTGTAATATTTTAGATTTTGTATTGAACATGTGCCTTAGGCATGCCTGGGTGGCGCAGTCCTTAAGCATCTGCCTTCCGCTCAGTGAGTGATCCCGGAGTTCTGGGATTGAGCCCCACATCGGGCTCCTCTGCTGGGAGCCTGCTTCTTCCTCTCCCACTCCCCCTGCTTGTGTTCCCTCTCTCGCTGGCTGTCTCTGGAAAATAAATAAATAAAATCTTTAAAAAAAAAAAAAAGAACATGTGCCTTAAAGACACATCCAAGTCACACAGGCTGCTTAAAACCAGTATACACATGGGGTGCTTGGGTGGCACAGTGGTTAAGCGTCTGCCTTCGGCTCAGGGCGTGATCCCGGCGAGCCCTGCATCAGGCTCCTCTGCTATGAGCCTGCTTCTTCCTCTCCCACTCCCCCTGCTTGTGTTCCCTCTCTCGCTGGCTGTCTCTATCTCTGTCAAATAAATAAATAAAATCTTAAAAAAAAACCAGTATACACAATTTTGGTATAAATTATACCTACTGTAATACACAAACTTGTACATTTAAAAAATATCGGTGATTGTACATAATATAGGAATGCTGATATTTGGTTTGATTCCTGTGACTTCCATGGTAATTCTGGATTTTCGCACACAGAAACTTATTATTGAGAATTCAAGTATACTAAAAGAAATGGTGAGAGTATTTGTTACCTTTGTCAAATTGTATTATGTATATATTCTGTCCCGACTTTTCCTTCTAACCCATAAAACACAAAAAAGTAATCTCTTTAAAAATTCACATATTAACTACTCCTGTCTAAATATTTTTATTGCTCCTAATTATTTTCAGTTTTCATATTTTCTTTTTTTCTGAGTCAGGAATGAATGCAATGTTTCTGGTCTGAGTCTTTGAAGAATATTATATAAACAAAAACTTGTGTTCAAATTTTTGCTTTAAGGTCATACAATTTAAGAGAATGTAATTATTTTCCTCCCCCAAGTAGTTTCTTTACTAGAAATAACCATGTGCCTGATTATCAAGAGTGGGAAATAAAATCTTCCTGCACCTTTGATCTAGCTTTGTGACTACTATTTCTGTCATGGATGTATGGCTTTCTGTTCAAGAGGCTTGACATCATGTGCTCCAAATCCTTCAGTGTTTCCGCTGCAAGTGCTTGTCACTTCTTGGAATAGAATTCTGTCTGGAACATAACATTTTCAGACTTTCTTCATGACTACTTTAAATCTAATATTACTTCAATCTAAATTTCCAGTATTGGTTCTTTTAATGGGTCAATTAAATACCCATGAAAATGAATAAAGAAGCTACTGTGCCCTTTTATTTTAGACCTGGCCCACTTATAATTAAGTAGAATAACATTCCAAGTTCATTTTGATTAAAAACTATAAAAACACAGAAGCTATATTTTCTCAGTGTCATCACCTCTGTCAAGAAGAGAATCAAGGTCATAACAGGTTTTTCCTATATTAAGAGATTAATATAGCTTAATCACACCCAATTTACTTTCTAGGTTAACTAAGTAATATTAAAAGGTGATAATTTTCTTTTGGGGCGCCTGGGTGGCTCAGTCGTTGGGTGTCTGCCTTTGGCTCAGGGCGTGATCCCGGCGTTCTGGGATCGAGCCCCACATCAGGCTCCTCCGCTATGAGCCTGCTTCTTCCTCTCCCACTCCCCCTGCTTGTGTTCCCTCTCTCACTGGCTGTCCCTCTCTCAAATAAATAAATAAAAGGTGATAATTTTCTTTGAAACTTAAAAGTACAACCTGCATATACAGGATTTTGAGAATAATTTAATGTTAACTTCTACGTTAATACAACTATATTCCAATATAATTATTTTAAACGTAAAGAAACGGATCCTTACAAGACCAAAACAACCCATAGGCCATGAAGTTGGTTTTTACTTTTTCCATTTTTTGTTTAAACAAATGTGCACCACGATGGTTCAACAAGGAAGGCAAATGCCGTGAATATGAAAGCTGCAGTTTCCAATATACCACATCTAGAACCCAGAGGAGGTGAATTAGACAGAAGTCGTAGTCATTCTAATTAAACAATCAGATAACATCATGACAAGTTGGTTTGCAGTGTCAAAACTGTCTAAGTTTCCTTTCTCTTAATGATCAGAGGTCCCACGTTGTCTCCAGTCTCTTCATTGTGTTTTGTGTGAGATCCATCACAGAATGGGAACTAGGAAAAGAGAGAATGTCAATGTCTAATTGCAAAATCAGTATTAGCTTGGCAGAGTGCGGGTGATGCTTAATTTACATATATAACACACATAACTCTTAATAAAAAGATTTTCTCAGACCACCTTATATAAGTTCTTAAAGAACATATTTGAAGTATAAACACCAAGCAGAAGGAAGAAATCAACTTGTGGATAATACACAGATGATTAACTGCATTTCCATTTGGGATACTTGATTGTGGACGCTGAATATCTTTTCCATGTTTATATGCTCGTTAGTTACATTTCCCTTCTAGTGAACTATGTCCATTTAGAGCCTAAGTTCATTTGTTCAAAATCAATTTGCATATTATCCCTTTGTTGATTATCTTTGTAGCAATTTTTCCTAAACCTTTTTATTTGGCTAATTTTTTCATATTAGTTTCATACAAACATGCCAGTATTTCCCCTTTTTAACATTCTTCATGGAGACGTCTTTCTCCTAGAGATGTGGTAAATTTTTATTACTTTCCATGACTTCACATTTTAAATATAACCGACATTTTGGGGTTCAGCGGTAGAATAAGTGACAGAAGTAAATTTCTAACACTGCTTGTCGGAGTGTGCTCCAAAGAAGTCCTAAAAAAATATTCTGATTTGGTTTCGTTTTGTTTTAAAAACATATCCTGTAATTCTCTTGATTTGTAGCATACATTATTTAAAAGAAGTCCTGCTATTAAAAAATACTATTTTAACTCAAAATTTCCCAGGCTGACTGACGCATGGACACTTATAACTTTGATATCTAATCATAGTGTTCTACAGAGCACTTTACAAAATGCTGTTTTAAGATCCTGTTGCTTCAATACTATTAGAGGCTGCACATTTCCAAATTGTTATGCCTTTATTTCTAATTTTACAAAGTAAGTTCTACCTATAAAAACAGCTATTTATAGGTTCTACATAATTATATTCATCAACCTACTCTGCTGGGATAAGAACCCTGTTTAAAATATGCTTCAATACTTGGTAGAGCTAGGTTTCCTTCACATTATTCTTGTTAGACTTTTCCTATTTATTCTCTACCTACCTTTATTAAACTTTACCTATTTATTCTTCCAGATAAACTTGAGAATTTTTTTTTTCGCCAAATATTATTTAATTTCTCTTGGAATTCTCATCTTCAGGTCTCATGCATACTCTGATAACATTATTTCTGCCTTATATGTTTTATAGTTATCACAGTTAGGTATATTTTCATACCTAACTACTTATGCTATATATTATCAATTACTAGTATGTTATTTTTTTTCTTTCCTTCTCTATTTATACCTTTTATTTCTATTTCACGTCAAACGATGATAGCTAGCATCTTCGTTTTATTCTTGATGTCTGAAATGTACCTAACACTCTAGAATCTAGAGCCACTGTTTGGTATAAGGTACACTATTGCATTGAAGAGGCCTATTTAGAAGAGTAAAGTGAGAGGAATTTTAGCCTTAAGATTAAAATTGCCTCATTACTCACAGTGAAGGCAGTATAATTTTAGACACTTGAAAATAGACAGTAAGGGTATATAATCTTAAACTTTGATATTAGAAGTGTCTATTCTAAGATTAAAATAATATTTGGTTGATGTTAAAGAAATTCAATTTTAGTTATACTATTTGTATATAATTCTAAGACACAGTAAATTAGATAAAAATTTCAGAGAGTCAAGGTACCAGCATATCTAATATTTCCAAGTAAAAGTTCTATCTTGGGGTAGATGGCAACATCAATGCAATATATATAAAGCTTTCTCTCTTTCTTTCTTTCTGGTCAATAAGATATGGTACACAGTATATATTCATGTTAAAAACAAGTCCTTACAACATGAACATCAACCTAAGCTTTCAGTTTTGTTCTTGGCATGGGTGAAGAAAGAGGCCATAACAATCCACAAAAATCAAACTAAAATGTACCCCACAGCAAAGAACAGCATTTCAAGGTGACATATGTTTAATAAACACAGATTTTACAGTGAGAATACAAATTTACACTGTAAAGACTCCATTTTTTATAAATGGCACACACAAAACATATTACTGTACAGTTTTACATACACAGGTTATAAAATGTATTTCTAAAATATGAAGCATTTATAAATTAAAAAGCCTCAAATAACTTACTATAATAGAATGTTTAACTTTTATTTCTTTTTAAATCTCATTTTGAAAATACTAGAAAAATAATACATTAAAAAAAATTGTTCCCTCTATATATAGAAATCAAGAACAGGAGAGAAATCTATAGAGAAATATACAATGAACATCTCATAAATGATTAAGAAAGTCATACATCTAAAATGAGAATATACTTTTATATGATAATCTAGGTCTGCCTAAAAACAGAAATTTGCCTGTTTCCTATTTTAAAAGAAAAAATATTTCTTTAAAAAGCAGCAAATAGTAGATCCCGGCTATTTGTTTAATAAACTTTCATGCTTTCATAATATATAAAGGTTTTATGACTTTAAAATATAAACTAAGCATTAAAAATCATTTTGCTCAGAGACACAGATATTTTTTAATGCTACTTTATTAATCACAGGAATTACTGACTTAAGACAGAATCCTCTCCCAAACTTCATGTGAAGATTAGGTATTCTCGTATTTATTCATTAGAGTTCTCACTTTAAGTTAATGAAAAAACAAAACTTTTTTTTTTTCAACCAGGACCAAGATGAGCTATTTCAAGATTGGATTAGCAATTTCTTAAGAATATACTGTCCATATTAATGGGATATATTTTTTGAAATTAATTCATGATTCTCAATATAAATGAATAAATGTTAATTACCTGGCATTAAAATTCAAACGGTATATTACATAACAATATTTACATTTTTTAGGCAGTGTCTTGTTCCATTTTTTAACTTTTCTATGCAAGAGAAAGAAAATATGTGTATACTTTCAAACATAATCTAGGAAGTATAGTAGTTTTTGTATTAATAATGCAATTATATGTCGAAACCCTCTTTAAGATTATGAAATTTGTTAAATTGTCAAGTAAAGAGCTGAAATTACGAAAAACCCACAAAGGGTATATTTAATTTAATTCATGTAGTTATCAATACGTAAAAGTAAAACCTAAAGGATCAAATAACGGATGGAAAAAAGTTTAGCTCATAAGTGATTCTAAAATCTGTTCTAACGTGCCAGTGTTTGTTATTAACAAATTCTGGAGGAAAGCTTGCAAATTGAATTGGCTGAATTTCTTATATGTCCAGAAAATAACATACGTTTGTTAACCCAATTAGTAAAACACAAATCCCACATATTTTTAAAATTAGAGAGAGGCTTAATAAACAAATAGGATAAAAAAAAAAAAAACCCTAGAGATTCTTGCTTTTCATTTGGAAAGCTAGCAACTTCATTCGTCTTCAAAAAATACACAGGATTTGTTTCTTTTTAATGGCTCAAGTTATGATGTTTCTGTTTTCTCGGTATTTCAAGATAAATATAAATAAATGCTCCTCCTTACCTCTTGTATCTGCAACAATAAAAAAAAAACCACTATCTTCCTTCTCCAAACTTTGTATTTTTAAGGAGTTTGGATTCTATTTCCCAAGGAAGTTGCCTGGGACCATTTTGACTCACTATCATAAACTGCTCTGAGAAATAGTTTTGCTTTGGCTGGGAAAGAAAAGCAGTAAGATCTGACATTACCTGAGAGGATATGACATTTTATTCCATTTTTAGGTGCTTACTTTAGTAAAATGTAAGATAGAAGTAACAGAACTGTCTTTATGTGGATTAAACAAGCTATGTAACCAACATTCAGAATTTTGTTTCTATAAAGAAATGGACTCCATGCGCCCACATCCAAACCATTAATACGATGGAGACTTCTGTAACACACCCTAAAACAAAAACAAGCACACCACTAACAAAAACCCAATTCAAATCCTGAAGTTGTAAATGAAATGAAGTGATTCTACATAGAATGTTCAGTTGCATTTCAACTTCAGTTGAGCTCCTGACAGTAATTGGCATGCCTTTCCTCTTTTCTTATTTCTTAGTGTGTGTGCATTCTTCTACTGCCCTTGTTCAAACTCTCTCCTGCCTCCTAGATGGCCAAAATACAGCTCAGGGGAGTGGGGGTAGGGTGGCAATCTAGCAAGACTATGTTGCATACTCTTCCCTCTGACATCTAACTTCTCTCACTTTCTTATTTCAAAAACAAGGCTCTCCCTTCCTGAGTTTCACATTTGTGCTCCCATTCTCATTTCCTTCCACCTCTTTCAAGTCAGCACTGTCTCAAATAGTATCTTTCCCTGCAGTCACTTCTCTATTGCCTCCTTGCTTTCTCCTGTCACATATGGATAGCCTTTTTGTGAAATACTATGAAACAGGCCTGTTTCTGAAACAGCAGAGGGCATACCAATCCTGGGGGCAGCGGGAGAGGACGAATGAGGTGTATTTAAAAATGTAATTTCTGCACACTGCTAAGAGATGATTCATTAAGTCTGGGAAAACCACTCAAAAATGTTAGACCCACACAATGGACTACTAGTGATTGTACCTTAAGAATGAACTAGAACAGAATTAAAGTTTCTATCACATGTAACTTTTTTTGAGATAGTAGAAAGGTGTTCTCATTTTGTTGTATTATAAACACAACTGGTTTATATGAGGAAAACAATTACTGATTATGAACTCAATAGATACTCAAAGGTATTAATATCAAGTCTTTTGTACACTGGCAGGTAAATGTGTGAGTTGGCCCCTCTGTAATAACCTTAGGTACCTCAGGAATATGGAGGTTTCCAAAGATATCTGAAGAATAAGAACATCCATTAACAAGAATAATATTCAAAGTGAACTCTTAATTGATTCATGTGGGAATAAAAAGTTCCCAAGATTCAGTGAAAATTCAGAACTGACAAATCCTAGATGCAAAGAGGATCGCTAACAGCATAAAAGACAAGCTTAAAAAAAAGAGAAATGGGAAATAAAACGACTGGTCTGGCATTCTTTTCCTTGAAGTCTACCTATGGGAAATGACCATCTCTAGTTTAATCATCTGGAAACTCTAAACTGTGTGATGAAAAAAATAATCCTGGAATGTTTTGTTGAATTATAAAGTCTAATAAACATTTAAACCGTAGCTTGTGTCCATTTGTGATTCTTCCTGAAATACTTAAGATCTTAGTCCTTATGAGTTCCTATTTGCTTTAATGACCCTTTCTTTACCCTCTGGGAAAACCCAACCAAAGCAAACACCCTTTACTTGACCCCAAATCTATGCTTTAGAGTTCACTCAAGCAGTCATCTTTCTTTTCCCTTCCATTCATTGTCATTTACTGCAATTCTGACATATACTCAGACTTCTAGCATTTCTTTATTAGTAATTCACACTTTAACCCACTTTGACACAGCTTCTATTCTAATTATTCTGTTGAAATGACACCAAAAGGTCAATTGCCTAATTGCTTAATGCAACTCATACTATAATATTCACCTAGTTGTCTTTGCCCAAGCCGATGTTCATAGCCAAGTCTTTGAAACTTTCTCCTTTCCACTGTGAAGCCATGATATTCTTAGTTTTCTTCTAACTTTGGCTCATTTCATCTCCTTTTTTGGCTCTTATTCCTCTTTCCAAAGTGCAAAAAATTCCCTAAGTTTTCATACTTAGCCCCTGATTTTTATCTGCATCAAGGATCTGTTGCATTCTTATGTTTGACTCATCAGTTTTGCTGATTTCTATCTCCAGCCCTGATGTCTCAGCCTTAGACCCACATTTCAGATTATCTGCTGAACATTTCCATTCAAATGTCACCTCAAAATTCACTTTGGAATTGAATGCCTTGTTACCGTTCTAGAAAATCAGCTTTTCTTCTTGGAAGTCCTATTTCTGTTAGCAGCACCATCTCCTCTAATACTACAGGTTTAGATACTTTAATTAGAGTTTCCGTTTTTTTCCACCAATCTCCCTTATAAATCAGTCAGCACATTTGGCTTATCCTTCCCTCAAAATGTTTCCTGTACCTGTCCATTTTTCTCTATTCCTAGAGCTGTCACTCTGGTATAAGTATCACAACTTTGTCTGGAAATTCCTGACAAGAAGCTCCCCATGTCTGGAGGCAAAAACTCCTCACACAGGTACTCAAGACTGTCCTCAATTTGGACTTATTCCTGGGGGGATGGGAGACCTATGACCAGACTAGACTCTTCATTGATCCCACCACCTTTGCTCACAGGAGCCCTTTCCTCCAGATTTTGAGAAAGAGTCCCCCAAAACTTCCAGTTTATTCAAGTACCACCAAACCTTCCAGGGGCAGTTTAACTCCCATATATATCACTATGCCTTCCCAGAAAATTCTAGTGCACAGTACAAGCTCTTTCTTTTATTTAAAGCACCTGTACTGAGTCTACTGTACACATACATCTATGATACCTGCTGTTTTACTACTTAACTTTTCTCATGCATACGTAGCAGACATTAAATGATCACTGATTAAAGAACCACTATACTGACTTAGAAATTCCTGAATTTCTAAAGATATTGTTTTGTATATTTTGGTGAGCAATGGCAAAATAAAACCTATCATGGGCATAATTCTTAAAAAAACAAACCAGGTCTGCTCTACAGAATACTATTGGGGATTAATTTTCTAGCAACCCCACTAGTGCTTACAAATAATCCCACATACCAAATGAACAGTGTTCTTAATTTAAGATACAACTTGTAATGGGACTATTAATTTCTGGTTCACATTCCATATGTTCATCAAGCAGTTTCAGATACAATGACATTATCTAAGCAATGTAGCATTGGATTATACAACATCATTGTATTGGGGAAGAGAGTTAGAACACACTTTCCAGTACCTAGTATGTGATTTCTTTCTTATTCATGATATATGATTTGTGATAATGGCTTTCCACTGTGGGAAGAGGTGGTCCCTAACATGTGCTTTCAGAAACAGATAAGTCATTTTTAATGTCTATTTTCTTATGTGTTATAATGTCATCTTTAGTGAAATCCATCTTTTTAAACACTCACAATGGCAGTACATTCACCATATTTCTCACAATACATCACATTCAATGTATGAAGCTTTTCCTAAGATGACCTTAGGAAAGGATTTACCATCTTTAGCTCACTAGCTATCATCACTGTCTAAAAGCTGCCTAAAAGTCACAGGTATCACAGATGAGAGTTCCAAATGGAACTTGATGAAATGTAATTATCACAAAAGAAGATTAAAAAAATCCTGTAGGATATTTAACTATAGGAGCTATAGCTTAAAGATTAGATACAGGGTCAATATATTTACCAGATAAGAAATCTTCAAGGGTAGTTTTCCAAGTTTCTCCTGAATTTTCTAAAACTTGTTCTAGAATCCAGGAACTTGAAAGCTCAAGAAAAGAATCTACCCCTTCTGCTTCTCTTTGTGTTTTAGGCTGCATACTCTCTTTCCTGGGATAGTGGAGGCAAAGATCCACTTGGGGAGGAAATCCTAAGAATAAATAAAGGGATTTTTTTTCTCTTCTTGGCCAAGAATACAGTTACATTCACCTGAACTCAATAAGGGAATAATGGAATTTTACTGCATAGTAGTTATACATTTTAGGAAATGTAATCCTGAAGAGTACATGGAAAACAGAGAAGAACAGGATGCATTAAAAAAGAAAAAAGAAAAGGGGAGCCTGGCTGGCTCAGTCAGTGGAGCATGTGGCTCTCGATCTCAGGGTTGTGAGTTCAAGCCCCACACTGGGCACAGAGATAAGAAGGAGAAGGAGAAGGAGAAGGAGAAGGAGAAGAAGAAGAAGAGATCCTAATAATATCTGGTGATGCATGTTTGATAGTTTAAAAAGAAATGTTACATTAAAGACAGCACTAACATAAAAGACTTGTTTTCCTCACCTTTTTGGACCTCCAACAACGGCAGTACACAGCTTTATCTCCCAAATCCTCCATGTCATAAGCATGTACTATCTTGGGGTTGTCTTTCTGGATGTGAAGGTTTACCATAGATTTGTTGCGATGATCTTTAACATAAAATCTTTTGTAAGCTAGATAACCAATTGCAGCTGTCCCAGCAGCAATAGTAACTGCTGCGATCCATTCAACTACAGAAGGGAAGGAAAACAGGAATAAACATCACAACCAAAATATACACTAATAATGCATATTTTTACTAACATGAATGTTCAAGAAATCCAGTTTTTGAATTAAGCATTCCAAGAGTCAAAAGTTTTTACTGTTAACAAAATAATCACAACACAATGATGTAACAATTCTTGTTAAGACTTTCCCATCCTTTACTGAGGCAATTACGTTATTTTCTATTGAATGATGATAGCTAAATTGAGATAGAGGAAAACTTAAAAATTATTTTATAGATGGAGAAGGAAAAACAATGTTTAATAATTTTTAAAGTGTTCATAAATAGATTTAAAATAACACGTAAGCCTGCAGCTACCTATAGCTTAAAAAAGAAAAACAAACCCTGATACATAAAAAAATTCAGATTGTAAAGACTACCCCCACCCAAAAAATCAGGAGGCGATTATGTTAACAAACTGACTCATCAGAGTTCATTTAAATAGTAGGTCCTTTAGTGATTTTAAAGTGCATAACCACAAACAGAATTGGTATCCAAAGGAAAAAACAAAGAAATGACAAATAAAACAAAGCCACCCTTAATACTAAACATTCAAAGAAATATATCCAGCAGGATTCTGGGCTTCAAAGTCATTCAAAAGTTTTTGTTTTTGTTTTTTAAATTTCAAAGTGCTTTCTCATTAGAATAAAAATCAGAATGTATTAAATCAGAATGTATTAATTTCTTATTTCCTAGAAAACATGAATATAATTACAGTTATGTTCTCACTTAATAAATTCTAAATTTCCATTATCCACCAGTGGATGATGATTTGAATTCCCTCCAAACTTCATTTTAAATTTAATGACATTTTTCTACTCATTATTTGCTTGACTAACAGACCATCTATTTATTCTTTTCATGTAGTTTTTCAAGGAGCCCTTGGAAACCCAAGCACTTAACTACCCCAGTTCCACAGAATGTTGGAGAGAAGAAAGTTCTGCATAGTCTGGTTAGCCTCAGCCTCAGAGGAGAGTTGTCTATTCCCAGCATGGAGTGAACTGCAGGAAGAAGTTGAACAGGGGTCAGGATAAACACACTGGACTGCTTCCCAGCACTTCCTGAGTCAGATCTTCACAGTGTTTGAAATAAGTTCCCAGACTATCAAATAAAGCCCTAGAGAGATAAGTACAAAAAACACATTCCAAGGACAAATAAAAACATATAATGAATAATTAACTGTATAGCTTATTTGCACTATTGAATCAAATTTCTTATTGCACTAATGTGATTAATCACCCTTCCTCATAGTGCCCTACATTAAACTGGAGCTCATTCTTACAAAACTGTAATGGGAAGGAACAGCCATTCTCACACTTAGTTCCTTTTATCTTGGGTCTTCTTTTTTAACTCATTCCTTGGATTCTATTTTCAACCACAGTATTTTTCTCTACAAAATATTTTCCTTCCCACAATGTTTCCATTCCTCCTTGCTAAAATCCTCTAAAATAAACATTAACATTATGTCCTTCCCAGGTGCTACATGACTGAGACAAGTTAATAAGTGATTTGACAGCTTCAAACCTTTGGACTCATTGAAGAATGTTTTTAACTACACATTTTGCATAGATTTGTCTTGAATTTTAGTGCAGCTTCATGATATTACCCTGTAGCAATTCCAAGCAGGGCTGAAGCTGCTCTGATTTCTAGCTTGGTTCATGATATTCCTTTTTGATGTATTATTTACCATGGAACTCCCTTGAGAAAGGACTCTCTCTGTCAGGAGCTATAGCAATCTGCTCCTGAGCTAATCGAAAACCACTCTGAATAGCTAATGTACCTATCACAAAATGGGCTAAAATATTATTGCTTTGCATAGTATATGTTCAATTATGTTTGCTAAACATTATTTTTGGTATAAACTTCAAAGGAGGAAATATCCCAAAAGAATAAATTAACACAATAAAAACTGTTAATCTTAGTTATACCCTACTTTTTAGGTGAATTATGAAGTAATCTCTAGCAGATTTGCTTTAATAGCCTACATATATCAAAAAGGCCTGAAACCCAAAGAACAACTAAAATTGGTTAAGATTAATTTGTCTCACGACATAAAAAGGGAATCCTATAGGAATTTCTACCTGAAACTCATGATAGGCCAAAAGAATCTTTCTTAGCCATCAAAACAGTCTTCTACTCTCTTTTCTCGTATTAGCCACTGAATCCACATGACTTTTTTTTTTTTAAACCTTTACCTCCCTGGAATTTTTGACAGTGGGATAAGTGACAGAATAACTGACACACAAAAGAGCACTAGCAAATGAAAGAAATGGGAACTGACTCTAGATATTACTGAAAAGTAGCTGCTCCATGGGGAATCAAAACACGCACTGTTACCCTACCCCCTAACAGGGGTCACTTAATGACCCTATATAAGTATCATAGTACCATATGTGTGCTAGGAAAATGGCTTTGCATTTGCTCCAATGGGTTTTTTTGAATCACAGAGTTAGACAAATTAAGAATTTCCATTATCCCCCCTTCCCAAAACCTAATTCTCTAATGTCATTAGAGGCAAATGCAAAAGTTCCCAGAATAAGAAATATGTTGCTGTTTTATCACTTCATTATTGCAGCCTGAATCAGTTTTTTTCTGGCAAAAAGCTGTGGATGCCACGGCAACTCTAAGGAAAAGAAGGAAAAGGAAACTGTGTAGAGACAGGCAAAAACGATGATGGATTAAAAAGCCAACAATTAGAATAGAGAAAGAAATGAAAACCCAAGACAATAAACAAATAAAATAATAAAACCTAAGTAACATTTAGTTCTTGATAGTGGATATATTCTATTAAGAATAAACACAATCTCAGAGGCAAAAAGAAACTTTACCAAAACCCCATTTTTAAAGACATTTCACCTGGCACTTTCCAGACCCTCTTTCCTACTTGGGGTACAGAAAAATCCTGAGCACTACTTCTGCCTCTTCTGGTTTTATCCTCACTTCCCTTCTCTATAGACATCCCCAACATACAGTATTCCTACAGATAGATCAAAGCCCACCCTGCCCAATCTTGCTTCACTGTGCTATCCATACAAACACAATAAGCCAATACAAAGAACAAAATACAGAAAATACATTTCTAAACAATCCTTCCCATTCTTACTCTTCCCTTGGTCTACTATTGTATAAGATTGGTTTGTATAACATAATACTGGTTTTCTCTCAGAATTATTCAGAGATTGAAAACAATCTCTTGTTTATAATCCATTCCTCAGCTTTTCTGTACTGTGGAAATTATTTTGTTTTACCTTAGACAGAAATCTCACCCTGTTTCTGTTCCTTTAGTCCCTTTTCTGTCCAAAACGGTCCTCTCCTGCCCAGGGTCAACTGCCACAGAATCAGAATGTTCTTTTCTTCTCAGGAGAGGGGGAGGGGAGGTATGTTTAAATCTTTCCCTCCCTTAGGTCTCTACCCCAGATTGGCAGGCTGTGCCTGGTAATGTTTTTTTATTAAGGCCTGGCATACAGGTGGTGTTCAATGTCAGCTGAGTAAAAAGAACTAACAGATTACTAATTTGAATTTGCAACTCCATCTTTCCATTTTACCATCACATTGCTTTTATACTAAATGATGTATCTTTGGCCTCATCTTAACCTACTGTATCAAGTGTGGGACTTAAAACATTTCTTCAGATTAAAAATAAAACTTCAGAAATGCCTGGGTCATTCAGTCAGTTAAGTATCTGCCTTTGGCTCAGGTCATGATCCCAGGGTCCTGGGATTGAGTCCCGCATTGGGTTCCTTGCTCAGCGAGGAGCCTGCTTCTCCCTCTGCCTGCTGCTCCTCCTGCTTGTGAGCTTGTGCTTTCTCTCTGACAAATAAATAAATAAAATCTTTAAAAATAAATAAATAAAACTTTATTATGGGACACTTCAGATATATACAGGGATTACTATAATGAACTCCCATTTACCCTCACTCAGCTCCCACAAGGATCAACTCACTACCAATCCTGTTTCATCTATAGTCCCTAATGCCCACCAATATTTATTTATTGTTTATAATGTAAAGGAGCAGATTCAATGAGTTTTGGAGGTATCAAGGAGCAAGACATATAGTAAACTTTCTAAAAGTCATACACTGGGTATGAGGAGGAGTCACTAGAGATGGGGGACTCCATAGTAGTGAACAACGCTTCATGTTAGAAACTATAAACTAGTATCTGGTATCAAATAAAAAATTCGGCATAAGTATGCTGATTATACCTCAATAAGGGAAAAACAAAGGTTGGTATAACCATCCAAAGGGTATCAAGAACCATCTCACTGAAAACGATCTCTGGATTTCAATTCCAATCACTTATCCTCTTTGCCTCCCCCAGATTCATGTCCTGGACTGATCCCTATTAATTTTATTTATAACCCACAACCCATTATTTTTCTTCTGAATATAAACAAGAATTCTGCATGCATAGACACACCCTTTCATTTTTTATTTAACATATACTTACAAAGTGCATACTATTTTAAGCCCTTTATAATTATTAATCTACTCAGTTGAGAAGAGACATCTTCTCAATTCACCTTCCCCAAATTCAAAAATCAAAAATTTAGATTTTTCTGGGTGGTTTAAAAATTGAGAACAATTTGAGGGCTAAACATTACAAGGTGGATTCCCAATACATTATCTGTCCCTTCCTTGCCACACTACTATGTTTGAAGAACGTAAGAAGGTGTTGAATGAAGAGATTTACAAAGGTTTTGGACGTCTTCCCATAGTCCTCCTAACAACCTTTACACTTTTAGGTGAAATAAAAAGTAGTTACTTCTCATAACAAAGTTGGGTACTTCAAGTTTAAGCTGAAAACCCTCTTCACCAAGCAATTCCCTATCCCTTAGAAAACAGCAAGCTAATGGGAAAGTCACCTTTGGATTCCCCTATGGTTAGATTTTAAAAACAAAACAAAACAAAACAAAACACAACTTGTTTTGATTATAAGAAAGATTAGTCAGCAGGTAGTGTTAAGAAGTCCCAGGGTTCACCTACTTCACATTTCAATGGGCACTAAACCCTAGGTTTAAAACACACAAATGACTCCGCATTTTAAAAACACGTGTTGGAATCTTTCAGCCCATATCACAAAAGTGCAAGCTGTCTTCCTATAAAATCATCAGTGGCTCAAGTTGTATATTACACATCTTCCTGAGAAAATACAGGTTTGGGTTTTTTAAAAAGCAAAAACAAAAACCGCTCTCTATTTTAAGTGCACCAAGGTACCTCCATTTAAAGGAATCTCCAGATGAGCATCCTTTGAAATAAGTTTTATAAATAATCACCTCCTATATACTTCATTAGTAACTTAAAAATATCATGGGTTATCACCCTAACCCTGCCAGGTAACTTTTGGCAACAGATGTGGAATTCTCCAATTTAAAGAATGGATTACAAAATTAGGTCTCAGGTTAAGAGGGAGCCTTTACAGAACCTGGCACTCTAGTTGCTCAATATTTACTAAATGAATCAACAGGGCTCTTTTAAATTAACTTCTGGACAAGCTCTCACTTTTACTTAAATACTGCTACAGGTAACCAAACAATGAAGTGTGGCGTTTTATAACCGGGTATAGAGATCACATGTATCACGTAGCTGGTGCACAGGATTAAGTTATACCACCACCAAAAATTGTTATAATGTGAAGCTCTACATTAATCGAATTCTAGAAAAATCTCTTAGTTTTAATTGGACCTGTTTCCAAACGCCAGACTAGCGCAAAGGAAGCAAGATTGAGAAAGCTGAGAGCTCAAAGAGCTCCGTTTTCAATCCTCTCTTCCTGGACTACTGCCATGAGTGCCAGATGCCAGAGGGATTAAAACAAAACAAAACAAAAACCTGGGAAAACTGAAGACCTCGGACTGGGTTTCTTTCCTTTAAAAAAAACGTGCAAAACCGAGATGTGATTAGTCACGCATTGCTTCAGGGTTGCAGGAAATTGATGGTCTGACCCCACGGTGATTTAAACTTGGGAAGGGGGAGTAGTTTTTTTTTTTGTTTGTTTTGTTTTTTTAACCTTTTCTCTTTTCCAAGCTCTGTGACTTAAGAACGCGGGAGAACAAGAAAAAAAGCTAGCGGCGGGACCATTAGGTTTTAGGGCATGACTACTTAAGAAAAACGTGGTCTAGACTTGGGTAGATGCCTCCATGGCCCCCATGCCACTTATGCCTGGAAAGATCACCAATCCATACCGACATCGCCCCCTTTGCGGGTTTGGCCCAGGGAGCCTGCAGGCCCGCCCTGCGCTTGCCCTTTTACATCTCAAGGTTACAGGACTGGCGGGCTCGCACGGCAGCGGTAACTAACAGCCCAGAGTTGCTGAGGAAGCTGCAACCGGTGCGCAGGCCTCCAGCCTCACCCGCTCCCAGGTCCCACTTCACCTCGTACGCTGGAAGTCAGACTCATGGCGCTGTTGCTTGCAAGGCGCGTGCACAGGACACTAAGCACAAAGAGCCTCTTGCGGAGGGCCGGAGTCAAGGTGCGAGAAACGTCCTACGCGTACCGACTCCAGGCCGCTACGGCGCAGGCGCTGCGGCTGGCCGTAAGCACGTGTGTATTGCCACCCTAGTAGATGCTGAGCATGCGCGGAGCTGCGTCCCAGTCTAAAGAAGTCTTGAGTCGGGATTTTGACAGCCGGAAAAGTGGGGAGGAGGAAGAGACCTAGAGAGGTAGCAACTGAGTGTGCGCAATCGTAAGGGGCGGAGTCCTGGAGCCTGGGGCAGGGCTTTGAGAAAAAGAGATTCTAGGCCAGATTTAAGTCTTTTCCAGGTGTGCGGGTTTCTCAGGGCAAAGGACAGGTGCTGGAATAACACTTGACATAATCAGGTATCTAAGATTTTATCTACAGTTTTCTTGCTCAGTTCGGCACCCGCAAGGCCACGTCCAGTTTTCGTATAAAATGCCAGTGGAAGACACACAGGTATTAATTGTGGAGTCCTATTTCAGAACCTCACCTCCCTTGGTATACGTCACTTTCTTCTGCTTTTGAGCCAGTTATCTACTGAGGACCCTGGAAGCTGCGCTGAGGGCTGGGTAGGAGAGAGAAACAAAGCGGCTCATTTCTTCAAAAATTGTACTTATAAAAGATACTAAGATTATTCTCTATCTTCTACAGTCTGAAATTAGTGTAGGTTACACAATATTTTATAAAAGCGGTTTAGGGGCCCGAATTTGGGGAGGGGGATAGAATTACAGGGTGTTTTAAAGGTGTATTTTCTAAGAAGCTGCTTGTTTTTACTCTTGTTTCTATGTGGGGTGGGAGTTGGAAGGAGTTGATTGCAGGGTAGCCCCCAAGCCAGGCTTGGCACTATGGCCTCCCAACTCTCAACACGTGAGTGCTCCTCACAACTGGAAGCCCCTGGAATCTTTGAGCCGGACCCCAGGAAGCGCTGAAATGCCCACCGAATGAATGAAGCTAGAACAGTCCTGCTAGCATTGTTAAGCCAGCTCAGGGGTGGGGGTGAGAAAGACGGCTAGTGCGCTTGCCCCATCCCGTAGCCTTCAGCTCGCGCAGGCTGCGCCAAGCTCCCGCCCCGCTGCAGGGGGTCCCGTCGGGCAGCCTCTGGGCATGCTCAGTAGTGGCGGCGGCCGCGGGTCGCGCAGTCGGAAGCTAGCGGCTGCGGCGGCCGTGCAGGCGGCGCTGACGCGCGCGGCAGCTGAGGGGACTGGAGGACGGCGGGAGGGGGCGGGGGCGCAGGAGGTGGGGCCGCCGTCGCCGTCAGGGCCCCAGGGAGCGCGGGGCGCCGCCGCCGCCGCTCCTCTGCTCGGTTCCGTCTCCAGGGCTGCGCCGGCAACCGTAGCCGCAGCGGCAGAGGGGCGGGAGTCGGGAGCCCCGCTCCGCCGAGAGTTGGGCAGGGGAGCGCCCGCGCCTCCGCGGCGTCATGGGCCCCCTTCCCGGGCCTCAACGGGCACCAGCCGCGGGAACCCCCGGGCCTCCTCGAGGCCGAGCCTGAGCGACCCTCGGGTTCTCCGGTTCCCCCTCCCTCCGTCTTATTTTTTGCCTACTCCCGCTGCGGCTACGGCTTCAGCTTCAGCTCTCCGTTATGGCAACGGAACCGCCATCCCCCCTCCGACTCGAGGCGCCCGGCCCCCCAGAAATGCGGAGCCCACCGGTGAGCGAAGCCCCCCCCGAGGGCACCCCGAAGCCGGCAGGCGGCAGGCTCTGCTTCCTCAACGGCTGCGTGCCCCTCTCGCATCAGGTGGCCGGGCACATGTACGGGAAGGACAAAGTAGGTAAGTGGGGGTGGCGTGGGGCTCGCCGCTCCCCTTCCGCCTCTGTGAGCCCCCGGCCGGCGGAGGCAGCTTGGCGCTCACGGGCTGGGCTGGATTCTCCTCCGGTGTGCGCACAGCACCCCAGGCCTCTTCCGCTGTCCCCCAGAGCCTCGCGATCCATGTAGCAGAGGCTCGAAAGGGGGGAGATTACTAGGGTGGGGGGCGTCAGGCCAGCAGCAGGAGGTGGCGAGGAAAGGAGTGCCTGGTCTCCCCAGGAGGGTGGTTGTTGATTGGAGACGGCGTTTTTAGTGAAAAATAGGAACTTACTGGACGGGGAAGTAAATTCTCCCCTGAGCACAAGGTCTATTTATTATAGGCGGGTAGCTATTGCACAAGAAAAGGAATGAAATGCAGATGATGCTAATCTAGTGCTTCTCTTCTGCGTGCGGCTTCATAGCTGGAGGGGAAGAAAAAACATAGGGCTTATTTCATTGATTGATTGATTGATTGATTGGCAACGCTTGTCTTGGCTTATAGGGATCTTTCTCCCTATTCCCTTGAGAGGTTTTTCTGGTATCTCCTGGATTTCTCAGGAGGCGTGGTTCCGGTAGTGCAGAAACTCCAACTGATGGTAGGAAATATACCCTGCTGTTACACTAGAAGGGTACACAGTTAAGACGTTCAGTTATTCTTGATTATCTTTTTAAGACTGTGTTGTGGCCTGTGTAACACATTTTGTGAGCCTACCACATTCAAAGCACAATACACAGTCTATCGCAGTTGATTCTCTTGGTGATGTGAAAGTTAAGAGTTTAGTAACCGTAATTCACCTAGTTTACTCACACTGGTTCTCCGGGCCATGATTACTTGGGGCATCTGATGTATGCGTATGTGAGTAGTACAGATCTCAGACTTGGAAACCACTAGATACAGTTTGGTTTATGCTAGTAAAATGATTCAGGCTTAGGGTAGTAAGATAATACTGACATTTTTAGAAGAGCAATAGAGGCCAAGCCTGGTTAAGTGACAAGCCTGAAGTCACACCGCTACTATGTGTTAGAATAGAGAAGCCAAGGGTCCTGCCTCAGAGCACTGTATTTTTCCACCGCGTATTGTTCTTGTGGATAACTCATCGAACAAGGATTTTTTCAAAATGGATAAGTGTTTGTATGTATGTTATTTCTCAAAGAGCAACATTTCTTACTGCTTTTATCTTTACCTTTTCTTCTTTTGGTGAAAGTTAGGTGTTAATGATGATGTCATGTAGACTATGTGCCTTTGTCCCCACTGAATTGTGAGTTCCTTTAAGTTAGAGACCAAATCTGTTTATCCTTATAGCCTTGTACAGGGATTGGGGCTTAGTTAAATTGGGAAATGTTGAAAGAGTGAAAATTGACAGTTCTTTTAGTACACACAGGCAAGGAAACATATATTTCTCGAGGTGCTTAGCCTAGATGTAAGGAAACAATGTTCTTAAGATGCTTAGCACAGACACGTTCTTGTGTGTCTCTTCTGGTAGTGAGAGTTTGAGCGTAATTATGGAATTATTGTTAGTAGATTTATATTGCATACCTATTGATTTATTTTCATGAATTGTAGTGATAATATTCCTAATAATATTTTAGAAGCCTAAAAAAATAATTGTTTCCCCAAGGTTCCCTAGAAATCGACTCATCTGCAAAGGAAAATAGATAAACAAAAAATCCCGGCATAAACACAGTCTCAGTGGTGATTGTCATTTGAGAGTGTAACCACTGCTTATCACGCATATTCACAAATGTATTCCAAATGTGACTTTATACCACATTGCAAACAGTGGCTGAAAGAGTTGTCACCCATATTACCTAATTGAAGGAGTAGTTGAGATTCTAAACAAAGTCCTTAATTTTATTTATTATTGCATTCAATTTAAAATAAGCTTTTTAAAAAATTTTGTAAGATAGTCTTGACTGGGGATTGTCTTTGTATCACTAGTGCACAATGCCTCAAACCTGTGCTAGCAACCTAATATTTTGTTGAATTTAATTCATAATTATTTATGCAACCTAGCATCTGTTGTTAATGAAAGGACACCTGAATGATGATAATCTTACCTATTCATAAAATGGATAACAAGATGGCCAGTAATTCAAAGTTCAAGAATTTATTATGTCTCTCTACTATCATAAATAACTTACAGTTGTAAAGTACATTGTGTAGATTATACTTTGGTTTGGCTGTCAACTGAAATTCTCAGAATAAATTTTCTTAAAGACATTGTGTGGAAATTTTTTGTTACTATCATTAAGTAAGGGTTTTTCAATTTCGGATTGATATCTATCTTACCTATTTCCAAAAAGGAGTGATTGGCTTTGTTAAAAATTAAAAACGTGGAACCAATTGCACAAAGGTACTTGAACATAAAAATAGATCTTCTTGTAGCTGAGTAATAATATGTTACAGTTCTTAGGAAGATCGGTAGGGGAAGAAAGGGATAAAGAAAGGGGGGTAATCAGAAGGGGGAATAAAGCATGAGAGACTATGGACTCTGAGAAACAAACTGGGGGCCTCAGAGGGGAGGGGGCTGGGGGAATGGGATAGGCCGGTGATGGGTAGTAAGGAGGTACGTATTGCGTGGTGCACTGGATGTTATATGCAACTAATGAATCATCGAACTTTACATCAGAAACCAGGGATGTGTACTGTATGGTGACTAACGTAATATAATTAAAAAACATTAAAAAAAAAAGAATATGTTACAGTTCTGCTATCAGAGTTATATTTTGTGGTCCTCACTGAAATATGATTTCAATCTTATTTCTAAGAATACGAAGTGTTCTTTTTTTTTTTATTATTATAAAAGCAGTACGTAATCATTTAGGAAAAAAATTCAAACAGTGTAATAGTACCCTTCCACCTGCTCTCCCTCTCCCAGAGGTAGTCACTGCTAACTATTCTCGGTGCATCCTCTCAGGTTTTTGTTTCTGCGCACATATGTAAACACACTAACAGAACTCTAATTTTTTGTACAAATATATCAGCAACTTTTTGTTTTCAGTGTATATTATGTGGTATATCCATATTTTTGTATTCATAATACACTTTATTCTTTAAAAAAAAAAACTGTTGTATTCCATAGTGTGAATGTATCATAATTTATTCCTCTAGTGGTAGATTTTTATATATTCACTATTTTTTTGCTATTATAAATAATGTATTAAACATTTTGTACATTATAGTATACCTTACACATTGTGCAACATTTTCTATAGGGAGGTTTCACAAAAGTATAATTGCTGTCAATTTAAGTTCCCAAAGTTCACCCAAGTTAGCATGAAATCCTTTTTCTGTTTCATTATTTAACGTGTACCATTAATTTCTTTCAAAATTCCTTAAAGTTTCAAACAAATAGTTGAAATCTTGTGTTTGTTTCCTGATCTAACTAAGGATATAGAAATGAGGTAGTCTGGGTAAAGAAGGATTTCAACTGGTGTTGTCTATTTTGGCTTATGGTCCATTTTATTAGATAGTTCTGAAACTAATTGACTTAAAATATTAGAGAAGTTGCAAGGACAATACAGAGGATTTAACATTTTGTGGAATTTCTTTATGCATGTTATTTATTTTGGGGGAACTATTTGAAGATAGGTTACATATATCTTGTCCCTTTACACATTAATACTTCAGTGTGTAATTCTGTAACCATGGCACATTTATCAAATATAGGAAATTTAACAGTGATACAATGCTTTAATCTATAATCCATATTACAGTTTTCTCAGCTGTTCCGATAATGTCTTTTATCATATTTGTTTTTCTCAGTCCAGGGTTTAGTTCAGGATCATTCATTGCATTTAGTTGTCATGTCTCTTAGAATCCTTGAATTTATAACAGCTCCTCAGCCTTTATCTTTTATGACATTGTCATTTTTTTAAGAGTACAGGCTATTTTATGAAATGTTCTTTAATTTGGATTTCTGATGGGTTGTTATGGTAAGATTCAGGTGATGCATTTCTGACTTGAATATTATACAAGTGCGTTCTCCTCAGGGTACCACATCTGGAGGCCTGGAATGTCCATCTGCCATTTATTAGTGATACTTATTTTGGTTATCTGGTCCAGTTGTGGTCTGGCTTCTCCGGTATGTAGTTAATATTTTTCACTTTGCAACTAATAAGCTGTTGGTGGAGAGACACTTTGAGATCATGGACATATCCTGCTCCTCATCACCCTTCACCCCTAGATTTGGCATCTATTGATGATTTTTGCCTGAAGCAGTGTTTACTCTGAAAGTTGAAAAATTGTGATTTTTCTCCCCAGTTCTATCACTACCTCTATTTAACAGTCAGCATTCTAAGAACTAGTCCTCCCTTTACTCCAATATGTATGTCCTTTTTTATTAATAGTATGGACCCATGGATTCTTATTTTATGAAGTGTCATGACCCATTATAGAACATACTTATTTTCGTGTTCAAATTTTACCAGATTTGGTGAGTGGGAGTGCTTCCTTCCTTTCTGTCACAAGTTATTTTAGACTTATACTTTCCTTTTCCCAATTCTAGAACCAGCAATTTCTCCCAGGAGCCCTGGTTCATTTTCAGTGGGAAATGGTATTTTGAAACCAAGATCTGGGTGCTAGATGTGCTCATTGCCATTGGAGTGTTATTGCTTCCTGGCCTTTTCAAAGAAGATAATTGAGAAGAATGTATAAATATTTAGAAATCATAATTTCATACTGATGTTCCCGATTTCATTCCAGCACCAGAGTTCTGTCCTGTCCTCTTCCTTTCCTTTCTCCTTTCCTTTCCTGATTCTAAATTTGTATTTCTCATCTACCTCAGTGAGAACCTTGGCTCCCAACATTATTAATGTTTTTTTGTGTGTGTTGATTTTTTCGGTTTGTTTGTTTTGCTTGTTCTTGTAATTTTCAGAATTTCTGTACCCATACTATTGCAGAAAACAAACCTAGAATAAAGATTCAAAATGAGATTCCCTTATACTAAGGGTGTGTGGTTGGAAACTCTTCAAAAGCTATTGGAGTAGGGTTTTCTGGCTTTTTTTTTTTTTTTTTTTTTTTGGTTATTTTTACCCCCTCTTCTCTAAGGTAATATTATTTATTTGAAAAGCAGCTGGATTCATTTGTTTGTGTTTAAATTCAGTTCCCTCCCTTCATTTTTATTTAATTATATATTTTTGAATGCTTATAAAATTAACAGGCTTCCAAAAGTCAGAACTTTACAGAGAGATGTATCAAAAAAGTGTCACTCCATCCATTTCTCAACATACCTTGTAGGTAACCAGTTTCATTGTTTTCTGATTTATCCTTGCTAAGTTATTGTTGCAAAATTAAGCAGATCTATATAAACTTTCATATTTTTCTTTCTGACACAAAAAGTACTATGCTATATATACTGTTTTGCACTTCACATTTTAAACTTAATATATTATTTTAGAAATCAGTAGTATCAATTCATAGAGTGCTTCCTCATCCTTTTTAACAACTCAGTTGTACTCCATTGTGCATGTATACCCCAGTTTTTTAAGTTTCCTGGATTTGCTTTTGGACTTGTATTTATTTCCATTGATTTATTTGTTTATTATAGCAGTAATATCTCATTGTCTTAATTCAGTGAGGAATTGAGTCTTGATGTATGGTAGAGTAAGCATCCTGTTTTCTTTTTCAAGATTGTCTTGATGATTTCTGGTCCTTTGCATTTACATATAGATTTTAAATCAACCCGTAGTTAATTACCAAGAAAAGGTAAGATTTTTGTCTGCTTTGAGTCTATAGGGTGCTTTGGTGAAAATTGATTTCTTTATAATACTTGTATCTTCTAATATATGAACATAGTAGATCTTTCCATTTATTTTGGCCTTCTTAAATTTCTCTTAGTCATAGTTCTCAGTGTAGAGGTCTTACACAACATTCACTAGATTTTCCCCAAGTATTTGATGCTACCATAAATTGTACTGCCTTTTTAAAGAATTTTTATTTTATTTTGGAAAAATTTCAAACTTAAAAGTTGTAAGAATAGTATAATCAATTAATGTATACCATTCATCTAGTTTTACCTTTTATTAAAATTTGCCACACTTTCTTTATTACTCTCTCTACTTGGTAATGATTTTGCAGAACCCTTTAAGATTAAATTGCAGGCATCATGACCCCTTTTCCTCTAAATAATTAAATAACTCCAAAAAATGAGAACGTTTTCTTACCTAACCATGGTAAAATGATCAAATTGAGAATATTTAACATTAGGCTTTTGTCATTTTTTCTATAATATCCTTAGTAGCAATTTCCCCCCATCTAAGACTGCACGTTGCATTTAGTTGTTAGGACTCTTTAGTTACCTGTCATTTGGAGCAGTTTTTCATTTTTTTCTTTATATTTCATAACTATGAAATATTTGAAGAGTATAAGCATGGCTTTTTTGGAATATCCTTTATATTTGTTGCTTTCCTATCATTAGATTCAGATTAATGCATTTTTGGTCAGAATACTATATGAATTACGTGTTCTTGAAGCATCATATCATAAAGCACAGGATGTCAGTTGCATTACTGGTGACATGACTTTGATCACATGGTTAGGTGATACCTGCCAAGTTTTCCACTGTCAAGTTTTCATTTTTCCTATTGTAATTAAGTAATTTGAGAGGAATAAAGAGACTGTTTGAGACTGTTAATATCCTGTTCCTCATCACAGTTTTCACCCAGCATTACAAGCATCCATTGACAGTATTTGACCAACTTACTACTATGGTAGTTGCAAAATGGTAGTATTCTAACTCTGTCATTCCTGTTGAATTTGTTAGTTGGCGTTCTGCTTTAGGGAATTGTAGATTTCCCTTCTCTCTCTCTCGCTTTCTTTCATTATAAGGATTTTGCAGACTTCAGTCAATGGGTCTTATCCGTTATTGTTACTGCTTATCTTGATGCTCAGATTGTCCCAAATTTGGGCGGTGGGAGCTTCTTCAGGCTAGCTCCTTGGTCTTTTCAATGTTTCCCATTTTTCATTTAAAGCATTTTCTCACTTTCTAGCATAAAAAATGTTCTGTGTTTATCTTGTACTTTCTGTGTTCCAGCCCTGGAACAGGCTTACTTTTCTTCAAGAACCTGATTCCTTTAGGGATAAATGGTATTTAAAAGCCAAAGTATGGGCACCAGGTATACTCATTGCTCCTTGGGTGTGGTTGCTGTTTGTCCTTTCAGCAGATTGGACTAAGAAATACATAATTTCATATTTTTTAAAAATTTGTGTTCATACTTATACCTATAATTTAAACCTAATACCACAGGGTTGTTCTTTACCTTTCCCTGTTCTATATTTACATATCCCTTCTTTCTCATTGAGAATTCTGTCTTACCCAAAACATCAATATATTTACTCATATTGAAATATTTAAACTAACTTTGCTTTCCTGGAATAAGTCCACATGGTCATGATAAGTTATCCTGTATATATTGCTGGATTAGGTTTACTGATGTTTCATTAAATATTTTTATGACTGTGTTCATTTGAGATGATTGGCTATAATTTTCTTATAAGTCTTTGTTGGGGTTTTTAAAAAGAATGTGCTGGTTTCATAAAATTAGTGGGGAAATGTTCGCCACTTTTCTGTTTTCTGAAAAAATTTGGTAGGAATGCTGTTATCGTTTTCTGTAAATGTTTGATAGAATTTACTTTTGAACCCATTTTGGCCTATAATTATCTCAAGATATTTAAAATTATGAATTCAGTGTTCTTCGTAGACATAGGGCAACTCAGAGTTTTTACTTCATGTGTTTTAATAATTCATGTGTAAAGGAATTTATTCATGTTATTTAAGTTGGATTTATTGGTATGAAGTTGTCTTATGCCTTTAATGCTTATAGCATTTATAGTGATATCCCATCTTTCATTTATTCCTAATAATGGTAATTTATGTTTTTTTCTTGATCCATTGAGCTAGAGTTTTATCAGTTTTATTGATCTCAGAGAATCTTTTTCATTTATTTTTTTTCTGTTGTCATTCTTATTTCATTGTTTTTGTTTTTATTTGCTCCTGTCTTTCCACTTATTTTGGGCTAATATATTACTTTTTTCTAGCATCTTAAGTTGGAACCTTTTTTTCTTTTCTTTTTTCTAATACGAGCCTTTAAAACTACTCATTTTCCTCTAAGTACAAATCAGTACTTCAGGTGCATTTCACAAATTTTGTTATGTTAGTTTTCATTATCATTTAGTTAAAAATATATTTTTTTAAGATTTTATTTATTTATTTGACAGAGAGAGAGACAGCCAGCGAGAGAGGGAACGCAAGCAGAGGGAGTGGGAGAGGAAGAAGCAGGCTCCCAGTGGAGCGGGGAGCCCGATGCGGGGCTCGATCCCAGCACCCTGGGATCACGCCCTGAGCCGAAGGCAGACGCTTAACGACTGAGCCACCCAGGCGCCCCTAGTTAAAAATATTTCTTAGGGGCGCCTGGGTGGCACAGCGGTTAAGCATCTGCCTTCGGCTCAGGGCGTGGTCCCGGCGTTATGGGAGCCTGCTTCTTCCTCTCCCACTCCCTCTGCTTGTGTTCCCTCTCTTGCTGGCTGTCTCTATCTCTGTCAGATAAATAAACAAAATCTTTAAAAAATATATTTTTTAATTTCCCTTGTGAATTTTGATCCGTGGATTAATTACAAGTGTGTTTACTTCTCATTTCTTTGGTATTTTCCCAAATATCTTGTTATTTCCATTATGGGCAGAGAATATTCAGTCCTTTTAAATTTAAACTTGGTGTTTTTTTTTTTTTTATCATTCAGCACATGGTCAGTCTTGGTAAATGTTTCATCTGTACATGAAAAAAATGTGTATTCTGTTGGATATAGCATACTGTACGTGTCAGTGTGGGTAAGTTGTTGATACTATTTGGCTTTATGTGTCACTACTGATGTTCTGTATGCTTGTTTTATCAATTATTGAGAGAGTAATTGCAGGTTTGTCTATCTTCTCACTTCTGTCAGTTTTTATTTCATGTATTTTGAAGCTCTTATTAGGTACACACATTTAGGATTGCTGTGTCTAAATGAATTGACTTATCATTATGAAATGTCCCTTTTACATATAACATTCTTTTTTCTTGAATTCTGTGTCTAATATTAACATAGTCTGATATATAGTAATATTAATATGTTAACATTCTTATGAATGGTACTTGCTAGTATATTCTTTTTTCTCATCCTTTTACTTTTAACTCATCTGTGTCTTTATATTTAAAATGTCTAGGAGTTTGTATTTTCTATCCTATTTAGAATTCCCTGGCTCTGTATTTTTAGGTTTTTCATTAGTTTTAGAACACTTTAGACATTGTCTTGTCAAGTATTTCCTCATACCCTGTCATTTAAGATTTTTTCCTTTCATCTTTTTCAATAACTTGTTTACATAATTGAGATTATATACAATATGTAATCATTTTAGCATATTTGAATTTCTCATGTCATACATTTTTTCTAATAAAAGCAGTGAGTTTATTATAGAAACTTTTGGAAAAACTTACGAAAAAAGAAGTAAAAATTACCTAGAATGTTCTAGCCACAGACAGAAATTTTAACATGAATTTATTTTACATAGTTGTAATCCCACTAACTACATAATTTTTCATTGTGGTAAAAAACACATTAAATTTACCATATTAACCGTTTTAAGGATACAGTGCAGTAGTACTAACTATACAAACATTTTTGTGCAACATATCTCTTAGAACTTTTTCATCTTGCAGAAGTGAAACTCTGTATTCCTTGAAAAACAAATCCCCCTCTCCCTCCTTCCAGTACCTGGAAACCAGCATTGTAATTACTGTTTCTAAGAGTTTGACTACTTTAGATAGCTTATATAAGTGGAATCATGCAGTATTTGTACTTCTGTGACTGTCTCATTTGACTTAACATACGCCTTCAAGGTTCATCCATGTTGTAGCTTGGAGTAAAGAATTGCCTTCTATAAGACTGAAAAATATTCCATTATATGTATATACTACATTTTTTTTTAATCTTTCATCTGTTGATGGACATTTAGGTTACTTCGACTTCTTGGCTATTGTGGATAATAGCTGCAATGAACATGAGTGTGCCTTTTATTTTTTCTAGGATTCTAATAGTTATCTTAGACTGTTTGATGTTATTCCACAGATCTTAGGTGCTTTCTTCTAATTTTTTCCACTCTTTCTTTCTTCTGTTTGTGTTTCAGTGTGGGTAATTTCTGTTGACCTGTCATCAAATTCCCTGATTCTTTTCTCTTCTATATTATGTCCACTGATGAGGCCACAGAAAGCATATTTTTGTCTCTTTACTCTTTTTCATTTCTTTTTTTTTAAATTTAATTTATTTTTTTATTTATTAGAGAGAGTGAGCAAGAGAGGAGAGAGCACAAGGGGGGTAGGCGGAGTACAGACTCCCTGCTGAGCAGGGAGCCTGATGTGGAACTGGATCCCAGGACCCTGGGATCATGAGCTAAGCTGAAGGCAGACGCTTAACCGACTAAGCTACCCAGGTGCCACTCCGTTTTTCACTTCTAACATTCCATTTGACTCTTACAATTTCTGGGCTGAAATTCCCCATCTTTGCATGCATGTTATTTACCTTTTCTATTACAATCTTTAACATGTTAATTGTGCTTATTTTAAATTCTTTGATAATTCTGACATCAGTGTTTTTTCCCTTGCTTTTTCATATGTTTTGTAATTTTTTATTAAATTCTGGACATCACATGTGAGACCGAAGGCAAACAGTATTTATGACTGAAATGAATATGCCTCTTCTGCTAGGCAGTTAGTGTTGGTGATTGAGCCAGTCTAGTCAGGAATAGAGCCAAGTTTGAATTTTGTTGTTATACTTACTTTCTGTTATGAACTGAATGTTGTGTTGCCCCAGATTCATACACTAAAAGAACAACCTTCAATATGTTTGTATTTGGAGAGGGTCTTTATGGAGGTAATTAAGATTAATGAGGGCATAAGGGTGAGCCTGATCCAAAAGGATAAGTGTCCTTATAAAAGGAGACATGAGAGAATACGTTTTCTCTCTCACTGCCTCCACCTTGTGAGGACAAAATGAGAAGGCAGCTGTCTACAAGCCAAGAAGAAAACCCGCATCAGGAGCTGATAGGCTGTCATCTTGATCTGTGACTTCTAGCCTCTAGAATTGTGAGAAAACAAATTTTTGTTGTTTAAGCCACGTGGTCTACGGTATTTTATTATGGAAGCTGAAGCAGACTAATAATACCTTCAGTGCACCACAAGCTTGCAATTTTTCTGTTGTAATCTTTTGTTTAGAGTGGGGTTGCTTTGCCAGAGGATTTTTCTCAACATTCCTGTTTAGCCCTTTTATGTCTTCCTTGTGCACTCATGCTTCAGAGATAGTTTTTCTCCATCTTCATGCCTTTTCCCCAAGTGTAGATTACTGTTGCTTATTACTTGGTGATTACTAGCCTGATGCAAGGCTCTGAGGGGTGTTTCTTGCTGTCTTGGTCCAGCTTGTGAATATTAGGTAGGCCCTATGACCCTGAGTCTTGGGATGGGGTTTTTAGGTTTCTGTATCTTAGGTGAAAGAAGAAGTCCAGAAATTTTTTTCTGACCTATTCTCTTTTCTCCTTATGATACTTACTTGAGCCCTATTGTGTTCTAACACATGAATTTGTGAAATCTCAGTATTTGAAAATTTTAAGATTTTAGCATATAAATTTGGCAGTGAGTCTTCATGGTATAGGGACAGGACCAGTGCTGGTACATATGTGATGGCTTTAGGAAAAAGCTCCTCCACTGAGCGGACTGATTGCCCCTTCCAGCTCCAGGCTTGGTGTCTGATTTCAGTCCCCACTTTTCCTAGTGGCTATTTGCCCTCATATTATCTGTACATAGTGCATCTGAATCAGGAAAAATTTTTACTTGCTTTCTTATAATAAATGAGAGAAACTTATAAAAAAGTTACAAAATAGGAAATTCATATAGTCCCACCTTAACATGTATGTTTTTTTCTGTTTACAAGAGTGGAATCAGTTTACAGTACTTCTTTTAACTTCTTGTTTAGCTATAAATTACTTTCTCCCAGGAAGATGGTTACTGAAGAATTTCTATAAAATTTAGAAATACAGTCTAAATTTATTAGAAAGTCTGAGAGGGCTCTAGGGGGTATAGTAGTTCAAGACAATGAAACCACACTTCAGAATTTGTGTTCTGGTGCTTTGCATATAACAAGCACTGAAATGTATTGGGAATGTTAAAATTTCTGAAATAAGGAAAAAAAAACCCTTAATTTTTATGAAAGTGGTTTATCAGTAACTTTAGGAACACATCTATCCTGTGATGAAAGGTGTACTATTACCAAAGCATTAAAAAATAGCTGATTTTTGTTCTGTAGGTATCCTGCAGCATCCAGATGGCACAGTTTTGAAACAGTTACAACCACCTCCAAGGGGTCCAAGAGAGCTGGAATTCTATAATATGGTAAGTGAGGTAAGATTTGTTTCATTGTATTTAGCTTTTCATAGTTTTCTGATGACTAGGTAAGAAATACATTTGACAGCATGTCCTGGTATATTGTGTATGTGACTGAAACAAAAGCTTTATGAAATACAATGCTTACCTTTACTGATACAGTCTAGTATTTTCCGCTGCACTTCATTTTTAAGATTTATGAGCTGGGGAGGGAGAAGGGCAGAGGGAGAGGCTCTCTAACAGACTCTGTGCTGAGTGAGGAGCCCAACTCGGGGCTTGATCTTATGACCCTGAGATCATGACCTGAGCTGAAATCAAGAGTCAGCTGCCCAACTGACTGAGCCATCGAGGTGCCCCTACTCTACTTCATTTTTTTAAAGATCCTTATTCTGATCTGCTAAATTGATTTCAGTTAATGGATTTTGACCTACGTTTAAAAAACCCCTTAACTGAGAGCCCATTTGTATTTCTCGGAAGTGCTGAGTCTAAATAAGTGTTTTTATTTTTACTACAGAATTTTTTTAGAACCTTAAATGTGCCAGTGTGTACCGTGAATCTCCAAGTGTGGAGAGGGGGAAAGGGCTTACTTAACATTTAATTAACTCTATGACTAGGAATACTTTTTAGTACATTCACAGTGTTTTCAACCATCCACTCTGTCTAGTTACAAAACATTTTCATCACACAAAAGAAAATCCTATACCTGTTAAGCCATCCCTGGCAGCCATTAATCTGCTTTCTATGGACTTAACCTATTCGGGATATTTCATATGAATGGAGTTATACAATATGTATGTAGCTTGTTTTGTTTAGCATAGTGTTCTTTTTTTCTTTTTTTTTTTAAGATTTATTTACTTAGAGAGAGAGAGAGCATGAGCAGAAGGGGGTGAGGGTGAGGGAGAAGAGAATCTCAAGCAGACTCCATGCTGAGTGCAGAGCCTGACTTGTGGCTCGGTCTCATGACCTGAGCCGAAACCAAGAGTCGGTTGCTTAACCAGTTGCATCACTCAGGTACCCCAGCATAATGGTTTTAACGCTCGTCTACATTATAGTACGCATCAGTACTTTGTTCGTTTTTATGGCTGAGTAACATTCCATTTTACTTCCATACCCCATTTTGTTTATCCATTCACCCATTGATAGACATTTGGGTTGTTTTCACCTTTTGGCTTTTGTAAATAGTGTTTGAGTACCTGTTTCCAATTTTGGAATTGGTGGGTCATATGATAATTCTACATTAAACTTTTTGAGGAACTGTCAGTGTATCCCAGAGGGCTTTACCATTTTATATTTTCACCAGCAATATATGAGGTTTCCAATTTTCCCTCATCCTCCCCAATACTTTTTAGGGTTTTTGTTTGTTTGTTTCTTTGTTTTTAATGGCCATCCAAGTGAGTGTTGAAGTGGTTTTTATTTTTTGTGTTTGGTTTTGGTTTTGTGTTTTTGAGTGTGCAGTGTTAATTTCATTGCAGTTTGTTTGGTTTGCGTTTCCCTAATGGCTAATGATGTTTAGCATCTTTTCATGTATTTTCTATGTGTATTTCTTCTCTAGAGTAATGTCTCTCAAATCCTTTGCTTATTTTTTCATTGGGTTGTCTTTTTTATTTAGTTGTAGGAGTTCTTTATGTATTCTAGATAAAAGTCCCTTATCAGATAAATGATTTGCAAATATTTTCTTCCATTCTTTGGGTTGTCTTTTCACTTTCTTGGTAGTGCTTTGAAGCACACATGTTTTAAAATTTGGAGTCCAATTTATCTGTTTTTCCTTTTGTTGCTTGTGCTTTTGGTGTCATATCTAAGGTCATGAAGATTTATGCTTGTGTTTTCTTCTAAGATTTTGTAGTTTTAACTCATTTAGATGCAAGTAGAAAAAAAACAGTACAAGCCAAAACAAAAAACAAGTATTACTGTAAATGCTTTTCCAGTATTAACTTGTTTAATCCCAACAAAAACCTGTGAGTTAGGTACTGTATTATCCTCATTTTATATATGTGCATACGAAGGCATGATTAGTTGAAATAATTTGACCAAGATCATTCAAATAAGTTAATGATGGCCCCAGAATTTGAATGGATGCAGTCTAGCTCTAGAATATGTGCCTTTAACTGATACACACGGCCTCTTTTTTGAAGAATGTATTTTATATTCACTCTGTAAAAGTCTTGTACATAATTTGTTCAATTTATTCTTGGTACCTCATTTTTTGTTTCTATTATAAATAATATTTTTTTCAATTAAGTTTCCTAATGATTGCTAATATACAGGAATGAAATAGATATTTGTATTTCTTTTATCTAGTAATCTTATTGAACTCTAACAGTTCTAATTGTTTCCTATGTAGACTGTTAAAGCTACTGTGATTGGAAGGGTTTTTTGTTGTTGTTCCTTTTGAATCCATATATTTCTTTCAAGTACTTCCAGTTCAGTGATGAATAGAAGCAATGATGGGGGGCAGGGAGGACATCTTCCTCTCATTTAACAGATGTGCTTCTAATATTTCTCCTTTTAAATATAGCTTTCTCTCTTAAGTTTCTGATAGATACTTC
This sequence comes from Ursus americanus, assembly GCF_024610735.1. Classification (NCBI taxonomy): domain Eukaryota; kingdom Metazoa; phylum Chordata; class Mammalia; order Carnivora; family Ursidae; genus Ursus; species Ursus americanus. Next base: position 64,968,416 of record NC_142132.1, read on the forward strand.
TTCCCAGATTAAGGAAATTGCTTTCTCTGTGAGTCAAGACTCAAGAAACAAGTGGTGTACTCAGTCAGTTTAATAAAAGGACTGTTTACAAAGGTGTGGTCACAGTTGAAGGCCACCTGCAAGAGATAATGCTATACCACCCTTGGGCCTGAAAGGGCAAAGAAAGGGAGTGGTTACTAGAACTCTAGGAAGGTAACTATACAAGAAGACATGAACTGAGAAGGAGGGAATTAGAGAAGTAAATAATCTGACCTCAACACTTTTCCTACCCTCCACTGTCTTGTACCATTAAGAGACAATGGCAGGAGGACAAGGGATGCTCACTGACGCAGTTGATTGAAGTTAGCTTCTTGGAAAAAGGGGAAGATAAACAGCATCCTCTCTATTTTTATTTCAAGAAACTTTTTAAGATATGAATGGGTATTGGATATTTTTCAGCTACCTTTTCTGTATCAGTTGAAATGATTTTATGAGTTTCCTCTTTTAATCTGTTAATGTAAATGCCATAACTAATCTATTATCACCTTTCATTTTTTGGAGTAAAACCTGCTTGTACATGTCCTTTTAATTTTTTTTTAATAATATGCATTACTGGATTTTGTTTGCTAGTATTTTATTTAATATTTCCATGTATTCTCAAAAATGAGATTGAATTATTATTTTCTTCACATATTTTCATTGTCTGGTTTTGACATCAGGTTTCTTATATCTTCATAAAATGAGTCGAGGGGCATTTCTTCTTCTATTTCATGGAAGAATTTGTATCAGATAAGGATTTTGTTCCTTAAGGGCTTGATAGAACTTAACTGTAAAACATCAGTGTAGCCAGTTGTTTGTCTCTCTTTTTTCCTTTCTTTTTTTCTATCCTTTTTTTCATTTCATTCCTTCTTTCCTGGAAAAGGATTTTCTTTTTAAGATTTATTTATTTATTAGAGAGAGAGAAAGTGTGAGCAGGAGAAGGGGCAGAGGGAGAGAGTATCGAAGCAGACTCCCGATGAGCATGGAGGCGGACACAGGGCTTGATCTCACGAGCCATGAGATCAGGACCTGAGCTGAATCTAAGAGTCGGATGCTTAACCTATTGAGCTACCCATGCACTCCTCGGAAGGGATATATGTTTAACTACTGATTCAGTTTTTTTAATATCTTGACTTTTTGTCAATGTGATAGTAAAATATAGTTGGATTATATGACTCCTTTTATATTCCTAATATTAATTGTTTATTTGCTGCTTCTATCTTTTTCTTGATCAGTTTGGCCCCCAGCATTTTTAGAGTATAATGGTAGGGGAAGGGAGAGGATGCCAGGGTTTTTACTGTTCAGTAGTTAGATTTTCATTTATTCTCCCTATTTCAGTACGGTAACTCTGTCTTCATCTATGCTGAGTCCCTAAATTCAGAGATCCTTTGGTTCAGGTCTTCAGATTGGACCTTTATGAATACAAAACATCACTGCTCAGTTTAATGCTTTTGGTTCCCTCTTTATTTTAGACCCCTATGAGTTTCCTTTTCTCTTCCTTGGGAGCTCAGCTATGCATTTAAGAAAATGTTTATTATATTTTATCCTACATTTCTCTAGGTAGAAAGTTTTATTTTATCACCCCCCCAAAATATTTAAAGTAAGAAGAGAAAGTTTACCTTTATGTATACTCTTCCAGTTCTTTTATCGTTTTTACTTACAAATATATCATGGACTTCAAGTACATAGAGATATACTTGGTTCCTCCATCCTGTTATTATGTCATCGTGAACACTCTGCCCTCACTGATGTTATGCCAGGAACAAAGGGTTGATAAGATATGCCCTTCTCTTAATTACCTTGGCCTAGAAGTGACTAATACCACTTCTACTCACGTTCCAATAGGGAAAGCTGGGAAATACAGTATATCACATGGATATTTGGTCTCTGTCACACTTGAGTTTATTCTGTAGAATTCTGTTTTATGTGTAACTACTTGACATGAATATGGCTTGACAAATATAATTAGAATTGTAATACTAAGATTTCATAAGCATTTTACACCAGTGAACTTTAATGGTTTTGGATAATTAGGTATCCCATATTGTGAGAATTCATTGGATAACATGCCTTACAAGCTGTTTTTATTTTTTATTTATTTATTTATTTATTTATTTTTTTATTTTTTTATTTTTTTAAGATTTTATTTATTTGTTTGACAGAGATAGACAGCCAGCGAGAGAGGGAACACAAGCAGGGGGAGTGGGAGAGGAAGAAGCAGGCTCATAGCAGAGGAGCCTGATGTGGGGCTCGATCCCGTAATGCCGGGATCACGCCCTGAGCCGAAGGCAGATGCTTAACCGCTGTGCCACCCAGGCGCCCCTTACAAGCTGTTTTTAAACCAAAAATATTTTCTTTCCCTCTTCTTCTAGGAAAAAACTAAGACTCTAGTTCTAGGATGTGTGAACATTTCTAGTATTCTGTAGAATTGTTACTGTTATAAATCAAGGAATTAAATGAGCAATAATTAGACTTACATTGAGTTAAAGGATAATTTTTTAAAGATAAAATCATAACTCCCCAGCGCCCAGGTGGCTCAGCTGGTTCTGTCTTCAGCTCAGATCCTGATCCTAGGGTTCTGGGATCAAGCCCCGCATTGCATCAGGCTCCCTGCTCAGCGGGGAGCCTGCTTCTCCCTCTCCCTCTGCTGCTCCCCCTGCTTGTGCTCTTTCTCTGTCTCTCTCTGTCAAATAAATAAATACAATCTTTAAAAAAAATCATAAGTCCCTTACAGATATAAAATAAATATGTGTTAAAGATTTTGTTAAATTCATTATATAATGAGGGAACCAAGCAGATACTGAAACTGGTTCAAAAAAGAAGCCAAAGAAGCACAAGTTTATAAAGAATAAAGGGAAGTTGAAATAATTATATATGTTCTGTCCTCCCATGAGGGGTGGAGAGTGGAAGGAAGTGAGCTGAACCTCTTCTGGCCTGAATTTATTTACATTTCTATGGACAAGAATTATTTAGCATTTGCTGAAAGTTTTATCTACAACTTACTTAGTTGTAAAATAGTTCAAGGATGGTGAAAGGCTAGAATTAGATAACCAAGAAAAATATGCTCTAAACAATACATACTTTTTTGTTGGAGACACACAGTAATCTTTTTTTGCTTCCAAATGTATTTTTTAATTGAAACTCATACCAGATAAATTATGATTATTCAACAGTATCGTTTTATTTGAGAAATGTGTAGGGCAGTTGTAAAGCATTATAAGAAACTACCACGCAAATGTTGTATTTTCTTTCTTTCAGGTTTATGCTGCTGACTGTACTGATGGTATTCTTTTAGAGCTACGAAAATATTTGCCAAAATATTACGGCATCTGGTCACCTCCCACTGCACCGAATGGTAATCTTTTCTTGAAAATCCGTCCTTTGATGTTAATTCATGAGAGTGGCTTTTTATTTTTATTTTTTATTTTTTTAAAAGATTTTATTTATTTTTTTTGGAGAGAGAGAGTACACAAGCAAGAGGTGCAGCAGGCAGAGGGAGAAGCAGACTCCCCACTAAGCAGGGGAGCCCGATGCTGGACTTGATTCCAGGACCCTGAGATCATGACCTGAGAGTGGCTTTTTAAAAGGCTTTATATAAAATTAAGTCTAGTTTCATACAGACAAAATATGTGTTTTTCTTTCTAATCTTTTCTTTACTTCATTAAGGAAATCTTACTAATACTTTTTTTTTTTTAAGATTTTATTTATTTATTTGAGAGAGAGTGAGAGAACAAGCATGAACGGTTGGGTGGGGGCAGTGGGAGAGCGAGAAGTAGACCCCGTTGAGCAGGGAGCCTGATGCAGGGCTTCATCCCAGGAACATGGGATCATGACCTGAGCTGAAGGCAGACATTTAACTGACTGAGCCACCCAGGCACCCCTACTTTTGCTTTTCATACCCAGTTTCTTAAATGGTGTAAAACATTAATGATCAACAGGGCCCAAGTTGGTTGAGTGTCCCAACTCTTGCTATGGGCTTAGGTCATGATCTCAGGGTCATGAGATCTGGCCCCCTGTTGGCTCTGTGGTCAGCAGGGGGTATGCTTCTCTCCCTCTCTCCCTTTGCCCTTTCCCCCCACCCTCCACTCATGTGTACACACTCTTTTTCTCTCTAAAATAAGTAAGTCTTTAAAAAAAGTAATTAATGGCCAATTTGTTATATTTGAATAAAAAACTCTCTGTATTTAATACTGTGTTAATTTATAGATGTCCTTTTTTCCTCATTTATTGGGCAATTTCTTTTTCCATTTTGAGTAAGAGAATCAAGAAAAATATTTTCTTTATGTAACTTCCTTTGTATCTCATTCTAGGCTTTAAATTGCAATCTTTTAGGGGCATCTGGGTGGCTCAGTTGGTTAAGCATCTGACTCTTCATTTTGGGTCATGATCTCAGAGTTGTGAGATTGAGTTCCATGCTGGACTTGGAGCCTGCTTAAAATTCTCTCTCTTCAAAAAAAAAAAAAAGAAAAGAAAAAATTCTCTTCTCCCTCTGCTCTCCCCCCTTCCTCTCTTAAAAAAATTGCAATCTTTTAAAAAAATACTGCTAAGTTTCATGGTTAGAGGACAAAATGATCTATGTAAAGGCACAGCATCTCTTTCTTAATGAATACTTGAAGGAGTATTTGCCTTTTCAAAGCCTTTGATAGAGCAGACAGAATTAATTAAACAAGTAGCATGACCGCTTAATGATTGAAGAAGGTTCGTGAATGGGTGAAGAGTTTCAAACTTGACTGAGTTTGAGAATAACACAGAGGCTCGTTAAAATGCAAATTAATAGGCTCAACTCCCAGTTTTTTGATTATGCAGATCAATGTTGGAGTTTAGTGACATGCTTGTTAAAAAAAAAAAAGCTATACTTTTTTTTAATGTAGATAGTACTTGAACTGCATTTTGAGAACAGGGAGAGAAGGGGCTCCAGCTTGGGCTTGTTCATCCGTTGTTTCTCTTCTACTCATTTACTAGGTGGGCCAAGTGTCATTTGTAGGGAATCATGGTATCTCCCTGAGTATCCTCAGTTAGGTAATAATAAATCTATGATTCCCCAGGTATTTAGGATTCTTCTGTATTTCAGTAATATGAAGAAAAAAAGAAAAGAATGAGCTTAGCTTTTCTCTTTTCTTCCTCCCTCTTCCTTTCTTTTTTTTTTCTTTTCTTTCCTTTCTCTTTCCCTTCTTTCTTTCTTTGTCTTTTTGTCCGAAATATACAGTATATCCCTGATTCAGATCAGCACATTACTTAAATTATTTCACACATCTTTATGATCACCTTTACTTTGTAGAGGTTTCCATTGTAATGTAAGAGATCTGGGTTCCATTAAACTTTGCTACTGGTTGTTGTTTAACTTTGAGCAAATCATTACTTGTCAGTAAAGTGATGGTGAAAGATTAACAGAAGTTGCTGAGGATGGTTCTAGATTCGACATCTAGACAAGTAAATACTCAGGTTAAAAGCATCATTAGGAAGGGGTAGAATAACTGAGCAAACAGCATCATTTTGAAAAGTAAAGTATATAGAATCTGGGTGAGAGCAGAAATATTTTAATTAAAAATAACATTTTATAGTTTGGAATTACTAGCATATGATTTAAAAATCAAGGACTTGCTAGCAATCAACAACCTTTTTGGTCTTCAGTACTAAATAGAGGGACATCTATGCTAAAATAGAAAAAGCAGTAAGTTTAAAGTCAAAAGACTTGGTTTTTACCTTGATTTTTTTTTTCCTAGTTTTGTGAAGTTGGTTAACTCATTAGCCTTTTTGAGCTCAACTTTTTCTTCTATAAATTGAAAGTAATACCACATAGATTTGAGAAGATGCATGTTATGTAAGAATGCTTTGAAAATTCTAATATTCTTATTTGACTATAAATGGAGAAATTGGTGCTACAGGGATGAGAAGATGAAGAGAGGAAAATGAGAGAAGAGAGGAGAAAATGTGAATAAAAGGGGAAAAGGACAGGAATAAAAAAAAGTATATGTGTAGAGAGTGGTTCAGTAATACCAACAGTTGCCTCAGGGGGATTTCCTATTCCATTTCAATTTTTTAGCTCTGGAGGAAATTGGACAAAAATTGTTGCACTCTGCAGGTGTTTAGCTTTGATTTTACTAGAGAGTTCATGGGATCATTTTTCGGTTTTTATCCTTTTAATAATGAAATAAATACAAATATTTATATCATGAAACCAAATATTTTCTTAAATTTTAGAACACTGTGGTTTGCATTACTGTATTTTACATAGGAATAACTGGCCTTCCCCGCCCCCCCGCTTTGGGCATCTTTTTTTAGGTGCTCACAGTAGTTTTATAAAGCCTGACATAGTTCTTACAACCCAGAGTAGTACAATGTAGAAAGTACTGCCAATTTGCTTAGCAAATTATTGTAACTTGAGTGAAGCATAAGAATGTGCTGACCAATAAGGGTTTTTTTCTTTTTATTTTTTTATGATAGCTTTATTAAGATATAATTTATGTATCATAAGACCCACTCATTTAAAGTATACAATTCAGTAGTTCTTAGTATATTCACAGAGTTGTACAATCATCAACATTAGCTAATTTTAGAACGTGGCCAGTGGGTTTTTTTTTTAAGTTGAAACATTTGTAAATTATCTTTGAAGATTTTGAGCTATAGATATTAAATCTGATCTGTATCTGTATAAACATATGATGCCTAGTACACGTACCATCATCAAAAGCCTTTTCCTGATAGTTATTTAGGGAGATAGAAAAGTATATCTTCAAGTGGGTTTGAGCAAATTGAGAGTTTTTAAATTTAATCTCCAGCCTGATTGTTAGGTTTCTGGATCTAGCTACTAGTCAAATTTTAGGAAGCATGCACTGAAATAAGCTGTCATACATGTCTGTTCTCTCCTTCATACTTAGGTCAAATTTGGAGGTTCAGTGTCTCTGCCTGTAATTCTTTCTACTTTCAGTTTATCTTGCTCTTAGAAATGACCAATGATTGCAGTGGAAAGCAGAAGCAGGGCCTTCTCTGTTTTCCGTATGGCTTCATAGTTGGGCAGGGGTTCCTCATCTGGCCTTTTCTCCTTTTTGAGAGGTTCAGAAATGAAGATGGTAATCAGTATCTAGTAGGCTTTCTAATGATGGTAGGGAAGAATTTGATGAAACTTGGAACACATATTCTCACAATTTATACAATCAGTAATATTCAGTAAGAGCATCTAAATAAGTCTTCCTTCAACTCCCTAAATGCCCTCTCCCTTGTCCTTCCTTTAAAGGAACTAATTATATTATCTTTACTGTTTAGTTATATGTAGGTCTTTCAGTTTTTCAACAGTATTTCAAATGTTTCTATTTTTTTCTCTTTTGATACTGGGAATCTTCTGTCTGTTTCTTAGAGTGTCAGGAATATGTTCCAGCAGTAAAAAATTTGCTATAGGAATTTTTTATGCTTAATGTATTACAGAACAATGTAAGTATTATATTTAATTTATATTTAAGGTAATTATATTTAATTATACATTTTTAATTAGAAAATATATTTAAAATAGGAAAGTTTCCTTCAGCCATAGTAACCTTGGGTAATCTTATACTGTCATGAACAGCATGAAGTATATAAATATTTTGAGCATTCTGATCATATCATTGGTAAAGACACTGAGAAATCTTACTTAGTAATCTGCTCATAACAGCATGAAGTGGTGTGTTTCTGAATACCTGGTAGTTATTTTCATGATCTGTATCTCAAAAAATTAATGAATTATAGAAATTCTGTGTATACTTCTCATAAATTAATAGATAAGTAATAGATTTATCTCTTATAGCCATAGCCTCTTAAACTTAACTATATTTCTAGTCAGTGTAACCTCTTATAAGTAGATGTCCTTTTATTTACAATACAAAAACCAAGAGTAGGCTTTACAGAATGTCTCCTTAGATGTGATCACAAATGCCAGTCCTTTGACCTCTGGCGGACTGGCTTATCAGAATCTGCTGTCCTAAATAGAGCTTTTCAGAATTTAAAAAAGTAAATCTAATTATTATTCTATAAATCTTTAGGATGGATACACATACAAATATACACATGTATATTCATATATATGTAAAAATCACCTCTCTTCATTCAAAATCATACCTTGCAAGTTATATCATATTAAATAATCATATCATACTTATTTTCCAAACATCATATTAAAGTAGTTTAATTTATTTCCTTGACTTTGGTCAGAATGAACTTAAAACTATTCCAGATAGAACATTTATCTTATTTTTAGTCCATCCAATTTTTGGATAAGTTTTAGAACATATTTTCTGTTTACCTAAAAATTTAAAAAAACTGGTCCATTCTATACCCAGAAGGTGCCTGGCTGAAAAAGTGTCCTTTGTTATCCAGTCTGCAGCATTGCCTTACAGATGAAACTCCCCTGTAGTAAAATGCCTTTGAGCATTTAAGTTACTGAATCTCAGGATTGACCTACTTTGAATTAAGCTCTGTGCTCGCAAAATAATTTGCTAATAGCATTTTTCATAGAGAATTAGTATTCAGACTTATCTCTAGTGATAACAACCTATAAAAAAAATCAGTAAAGGTCTCAGTGCTGAGATCATGCACCATTTTCCTATTTACCTATTTCATTCAAAAGCACTTGTGGCAAGCTGCTAGATATATGACATTATATCCTTAAAAAACTGCGTCTCTAAAAGCAGGTTTTGATGTTTATTTTTACAACTTAGAGGGAAGGATAGAAATTACAGTCTCAAATTCTTAGTTTCACTTAAAAAAAAAATTCAAAGCTAGGGAACTAAAAGAAAACAATAAGCCAATTCAGTAGGCCTTAATTTAAGGGTTATTAATTTAAGGCTAATAATAATCTAGCAGTTATTTGGTAATTCGAGTCCTATATCACATATCAAGAACCTGAAAGTAAAGAAAAACACATTTGGGTAGTTGAAATAAATGTCAAATAAAACCCAGGATGCTCAGGCCTGTTTACTGAAGGAATGACTCAGTTATTATAGTGTTAGTAAGGCCAAACCTAAAGTCTCAGTCTGCAATAGGAATGAGAAAGGCAAACATTCATTCATTCAGCAAACATTTATTGTATTCCTACTATGTATGGGATTTGCATTTGTATTTTCCTTCTTCCCAAGAGGGGAGGAGGAAATAGAGATTTGATATTAAGATTTGTAATCTACTCACGCTTCTGTCATCTCTATCTTATTACAAAAAACGGTTTGTTGTTTGTTTTTAATCACTACCAAATTGGCAAGTAGAAAATAATAACCCTACACTCAGATAAAGATGCTATGATAGTTAGCTAAGTTCACTCACTATCTTTATACCCATCGCCTCACTTCAAGAAGACTTTTGGGGTCTCTTGATTTATGGAAATTAATGATACACTTGTGAATGTCAGTGGTTTACTGTATTAGGTTCTAATTAGTCTTTTCTGATATTTGAAATCTAAACCTTGTTACTGAAATTTTTAGACGGCTGTAGGAAAAGGATAGATCTGTTTATTTTCGCTCAAGATAGCTGGAGATGAGAGGAGAGAATCTGAAGGGGACTGCTTTGTGCTGCTTTCTTCCCCATCTTCTCACCCCATCCTGTAGTTATCTTTTAAAAGCACAGAAGCTTGGGTGGAATCCAATTTCTTGATAAGGATATTCCCACTATGCCATTACCTTTCACTGTCAACAGTCCTGTGTCTGTGTCCAGACCTTTCGTTTTCTCTTGTTGAACATGTCTGTTTGTGAGCGTCCTTCTTTAAAATGTGTCATACTTCTTCCTATGTGCCAGTGCTGGTTTCTTAGGCTATAGTTTTTTGTCATATTTGGGCTTGACTTCACCTAGTTCTACAAAATCATGACCTTGCCCCTATCTTCCTTTGACTAAGGGATAAAACTTACCTCTTTCTTATCCTTTCAAGGAAGAGATTTATGCCCCTTAAATCTGAGGGGCTTTAAACTTTCACAAGGTCTCCCAGGGTTGTTCTCACTTTTGGTTCAACACAGACTTCTTTGTTGTAATTTAATAACTATGCTAGTCTTGGTGGGTCGAGGTAAAGGAGAAGAGGGTAAATCTTCTTTTTTCTCTGGTGACCTTTTATTTAATTCATAGAAAATACATACGTTCTCTAACTGCTACTTTGTTAAAAAAACATAAAATCTTTTCTGTTTTTGAGAAAAGTTTTTGGGAGAAATGCTTCACAAATTCATAACTGAAAGTTATGAATGATCTCAGTCAGAACTTTGGGAGGATTCTTTCATCCAATAAAGAGAGACTTTCTTTCCTTCCTTCCCTCAGTGTACCTAGACTTTACTTTCAAGCTAAGCTGTACTTAGTCAGCTACAGTATGTAATAACTGGAACTTTTGTAATCTTTTACTTGACCATTTATAATAGTTTTCTGTGGGAAGATGTATGCAGGATGCCAAAATAGTTTGCAGATGAACTTTTGATGAATGCTTATATCCTAAAAAGCAAGATATTTATTTTTCTTTTGAGACTAGGAAGACTAGAATGTATATTTGGCAGTGACCCTAATTTAGATTGATTCACCTTTCTTTAGCTATACTACTGTTGTGTACTCTGCGGGAAGGATTGATTCCTATTACTAATTTTAAATGAAGATTGTTAAGAATTATTAAAATACTAAGAGATCTGCAGAGGCACAGATGACATAAAATGTATTCAAAAGGGGAATGCATTCTGAAACAGCTTTTGAAATAATCTCATTTTAATGTCCTTAGAAACCTTATATCTATTTCATTCTTTTGCTTATGATTGAATATTATTTAATCACTTCCTGTAAGTTTCTCTGTGCTTTTTATACTTGTTATAAATTTGTTGGTCAGTTTTTGTTTGTTTTTTTTTTAGATGGAGTAATAATAATTGTTGATCTGGATTTATTTTAACTTTTTTCTCAGTTTTAAGATTTCCTCATTTTGTTTTCCCCTGGCGGTCATTTGGGTAGTAATATGTTTGCCTATTACTAATTAAGGTTTTTCTTTAATAACAGATTTATACTTAAAACTGGAAGATGTGACCCATAAATTTAATAAGCCCTGTATAATGGATGTAAAGATAGGGCGAAAGAGTTATGATCCTTTTGCCTCATCTGAGAAGATTAAGCAACAGGTCAGCAAGTACCCATTAATGGAAGAGATTGGGTTCTTGGTGCTTGGCATGAGGGTAAGAGCGATTATTGGTAACATTTCTCCTTACATGTTCTTTCCTTGAAAAATATAGATGTTACTATAATACTTACATATTAGAAAATAAAAAATTTTGGTTTTGGGTTATCCATATCTCCCCAATGCAGGCAGAGATTTTAATCTCCTTTGTTCAGTAATATATGGTCAGTGTCTGGAGTTATTCTGACACATGGTATGTAATTAATAAATGAATGAATCGCTGAACCACAAGACTCTGACTCTGGTAATTTTGTTTTAAAGAAGCTTAAGTTTAAGTGCAAAATAATGTGATAAGTAAATGTGATATTATTTATGTTTTTTCCATGAGAAAAGTGATAAATTTATATATTCAGTTTTTTCTATATTTTTAAAATAGAAAAGGGAAATGAAAAGTTAGGTTATTTCTTCAGACTGTCTTTAAAACAGTTTTATTTGCTCATGATTCTTTAGGTTGACAGTTTAAGTTGGGCTCAGGTAGAAAATTTGCTGATCTCACGTAGGGTCCCTCATATGACTATGCTCATTTGATGGCTCAGCTAGGGCTAGATGGTCTAAAATGACCTCACTCTCATGTCTGGGAGATTGTACTGTTGGCTGAGCCTTTTTTGCTGTGATCTCTCATGTTCCAGAAAGCTAGCTGGAGCTTCTTCATATCCCAAGAAGTCAAGAGTGAGAGCTATAAGGTCTCTTGAAATCTACATTAGGAAGTCATTTGATGTCACATCTATGGATGCATATGGGACAAAGTATATCGTAGGGCCAGCCCATATTGATAGGGAAAAGAAATAGACTCCGCTTCTGATGGTGGGAATTGAGAAGTCACAATATAAATGTCAATGCACACAAGGATGGGAAGGATTGCTGAGGCCATCTTTGCAAACAGTATGCCACAGTTAAGAAGTAATGTGGAATAAAATCCTTTAAATAAAATGGTATGCCTTCTAGATGTGTGGAGATAAAATTTGTATATATGATAAACGATTGTTTACCTGTATAAGCATAATGGGTAGTTTTGAAATTCATAATGTAAGATGTAAGGTGTTCGTTTGACCTTTAAACAGGAGAGTTACAGGAAGTTTTATAGATGAAATGTTAATGTGATGGTAATAACAGCACAGTTGAATTTGGTATTCTGATTATAAATAAAACCAAAGAAATGTTGTACAGTTACTTCATTTTAGAAAACTATAACTAAATGTGGGTATATGGTAAAGAAAAAAAAGGGTAATGGAATAATGTTAAAACAAACAAGGAATAAACATCCCACAGGAATCTAACAGGGCAACTATTTAAACCTTAACTGTTGTCAAATCTCTCACCCTCCCACTTTCCTTCTCACTTTTAGCAGATGAATTTGCCTTCTGCTTCAGAAAAAATAAAAGATATCAGACAGGATTTCCTTTAATTTTTTGCTAACAGGTGTACATACCTACCCTGCAAGTACTTTCAGTCCCTCTTATTTCTTTCTGTCACACTGAAGAATTTTTTGTCGTCTTGTCTAAGTATACCCCTTCCTTAGGTCCTCTGGACCTCAGTCCTCCCACCTCTTCAGGAACCTAATAGTATTGATTCTCTCTTGTTTTTCTTATATCTTCAACTTCTGTCGATATACTGACTCTTTAACTTTGCTTTGAATATGTTCAGATTACTCAATTTTTTCAGTAATGAAACATCAAAACTCTGCCTTTACTGTGCTCTGCTCTCTAGCGGTAGATTTGACTTGCCTCCCCTTCACAACCGAACTAGTTATTTCTATTGCCTTTCCACTCAGTATTCTTTTATTTTTTTTTTAAGATTTTATTCATTTATTTGAGAGAAAGCACACACGTGCAGCATGCAAGTGGAGGAGGGGCAGAGAGCAAGGGGGAGAGAGACTCTCAAGCTGACTCTGTGCTGAGCATGGAGCCTGACGTAGGGCTCGATCTCACGACCCTGAGATTATGATCTGAGCTAAAATGAAGAGTCGGATGTTTAAGGGACTGAGCCACCCAGGCGCCACTCCATTCAGTATTCTTAAACTTATTCCAGTCTGGCTTCTGTTTGATCATCCCTTCAGTTTTGTTCCTCACTAAAGTCTCTAAAGACCTTAACAATCTTCATTGTTAATAGGTCCAAATGACATTTTTCATTACTCACTTTACTTTACTTTGAAAAGCAGCTTTCAGTGCTAACTAAGCCCTCCTTGAAACTTTTCCTCTTAGTGTTCATGACACCCTCTCCTGGCTGTTTCCTAAGACCACTTTGCAGTCGTCTTTACTAGCTCATTTCTTTCTGTTTATTCTTTAAATGTTGAGGTATTCTCAATTCCATTTTACTCCCTCTTTTTTCTTTCTGTTTCTTCTAAGCAGTGTCTTTTGTTCTTAATTGGTTTATTTTCACTTACAGTAGTAACACCCAAATGCATATCTTCTGCCTCTGGTTTTTCTTTGCTGTCCGTCTGTATAGCTAGACCTTTGCTTGGATAATGTAAAGACATCTAGAATTAGTACATTAAAAACTGACACACATCCTTCTTGCAAACTAACAACCACAACAATAGGAACATCTCTATTATTCCCTATCCCAGTAAATGACATCACCATACATACAATTTTACAAAGAAGAAAACTTATAGTACTATCACATCTCAGAACCATCCATCAATCCTATTGATCATAATTCCCAAACATCTCTTGAGTCCCATTATCCCTTTCCAGACTCTAGTCTTAACTGATCTCTTCAAGTTCAGTTTTGCCTTCTTCCAATCTGTTCATCAAACATTGCAAAAGGTATATCTAATTAGGACATTACCCTATTTAAAAATTCTTCAGTGAGTTTCTATTATTACCTTTAGGGTACAAATACAGGATAAATAAGACATTGTGTGATTTGGCATTCTTGGGATATGCAGTTTCCCCAGACAAATAGAAGTTCTTCTGTTTGCATTTTTTTAATAACAACTTTATTGAGATATAATTTACATATCCTTCAATTCACTCATTAAATATATGGTTCATTGGTTTTAGTATATTTGTGGAGTTGGGCAACCATCACCACATTCAACTTCAGAATATTTTCATCACCCTCAAAAGAAATGCCATACCTATTAGAAGTCACCTCTCTTTTTCTTTCAGTCTTTCAACTCCCCCTAACCTTAGGCAACTATGTTCTACTTTCTGTCCCTATAGATTTGCCTCTTTTGGACATTTCATATAAGTGGAATCATACAATATAATAGGTAGTCTTTTGTGACTGGATTCTTTCATTTAATGTTTTTAAAAGTTCAGCCATGTTGTGGCATATATCAGTATTGTATTCCTTTTTATTGTTAATAGTATTTCATTGTCCATATATGCCACATTTTCTTTATCCATTCATTTATTTAATTTTTTAAAAGATTTTATTTATTTGTCAGAGAGAATGAGAGAGCACAAGCAGGGAGCAGCAGGCAGAGGGAGAGGCAGGCTCCCTACTGAGCAAGGAACCCAATGTGGGACTTGATCCTGGGACCCTTGGGATCATGGCCTGAGCCGAAGGCAGATGCTTAACCAACTGAGCCACCCAGGCTTCCCGTATCCATTCATTTATTGATAGACATTAGGTTATTTCTACTTTATGGCTATGAACATCCCTGTACAAGTTTTTTACGTGTGCATGTTTTTATTTCTTTTGGATAGATTTCTAAGTTTGAAATTGGTGGGTCCTGTGGTTAAGTTTAACTTTTTAAGAAATGCCAAAGTGTTTTTCCAAAGTTCCTGCATCATTATACTTTCCTACCAGTGATGTTGTGAGTGTTTCAGTTTCTTCACATCCTTGCCCAACCATGTTACTTTCTTTTTTTTTTTTTTAAACCATAGCCATCCTAACGGGTGTGAAGTGGTATCTCATTATGGTTTTGATTTACATTCCCCTAATGGCTAATTATGTTAAGCATCTTTTCACGTGCTTATTGACCATTTGTATATCTTCTTTGGAGAAATGTCTATTCCGATCCTTTGGCTATTTTTACATTGGCTTATTTGTCTTTTTATTAATGAGTTTTATACAAATCCCTGATCAGATATGATTTGCAAATATTTTCTCACATTATTTCACTTTCTTGATAGTTCCTTTGAAGCACAAAAGTTTTCATTTTGAAATCTATTTTTTTTTCTTTCATTGCTTACGCCTTTGGTGTTACAACCAAAAAATCATTGCCTGACCCAAAGTCATGAAGATTTACTATTTTTCTTCTAAAAATTGTATAGTTTTAGTTCTTACATTGGGATATGTGATGCATTTTAAGTTAATTTTGGGGGTGTGGTTTGAGGAAGGAGACAAACTTAATTCTTTTGCATATGGATATCTAGTTGTTCCAGCACCATTTGTTGAAAAGACCATTCTTTCCCTCATCAAATGGTCTTGACACCCTTTTTGAAAATAAGTTGACTATAAATGTGAGAATTTATTTCTGGACTTTCAGTTCTGTTTCCTTGATCCACGTTATCTATCTTTATGCCAGTATCACACTTTTTTTAAATTTAGTCTTTATTGAGGTATAGTTGACCTATAGAATTGTAAGATATTTAAAGTATACATCATGGTGATTTGATGTACATATACATGTGAAAGGATTTCCCCTTAGCTAATTAACACATCCATCTTTTACTTGTGAGAGAACATTTCAGTTCTACTCTCAGCAAATTTTAATTATACAGTACAGTGTTATCAGCTATAGTCACCATATTTTACATTAGATCCTCAGATTTTATTCATCTTGTAGCTGAAAATTTGTACCTTTTTACCCACTTTGCCCTATTTCCCCCACCTCCCAGCCCTTGGCAACCACTTTTCTGCTCTGTTTCTATGAGTTTGGTTTTTTTTTTTTTTGAGACTCCACATATGAGTGATGCCACGAAGTTCTTGTCTTTCTCTGTCTGACTTATTTTATATAGCATAATGCCCTTAAGGTGCATCCTAGTTGCTTCAAATGGCAGGATTTGCTTCTTTTTCATGAATGAATAATTTCATTGTATATATGTACAGCATATCTTTATCCATCCATCTATTGATGGACGTTTAGGTTGTTTCCATATTTTGGCTATTGTGAATAATGCTTCAGTGAACATGGAAATGCACATATTTCTATGATAATTCTGTTTTTATTTCCTTGAATATATACCCAGAAGTAGAATTGCTGAATCATATGGTAGTTCTGTTTTTTCATTTTTTGAGGAACCTCCATACTGTTTTCGGTAGTAGCTGTATCCAATTTACATTCCTAGCATTTGAACTATATAGTTGAAAGCTCTGGTGGCTTGATGCTGAGATATTGAGTATAATTCCCAGGAAAGGAGTGTAATTCCCTTTTTTCCATATTCTTGCCAATCCTTGTTCTCTCTTGTCTTTTTGATGGTAGCCATTCTAACAAGTGTGAGGTAACATGTCATTGTGGTCTTGATTTGTGTTTCCCTGAGATTAGCGATGTTGAGAATCTTTTGATGTTCCTGTTGGCTATTTGGATGTTTTCCTTGGAAAAATGTCTATTTGGTTCCTCTGCCCATTTTTTTTAATTAGATTTTTTTCTTTTAAATTGTATGAGTACTTTATGTATTTTGGATATTAACCCCTTATCAAATATATGATTTGCAAATATTTTTTTGGAGCCACACCGTCTGTTAATGTAGCCTTGGAGTAGGCTTTGAAATCAGAAATTGTGATAGCTCTAATTTTATTCTTCCTTTTTTCAAGACTGTTTTGACTAATTCTGGGTCCTCCTTAAATTTACACTTGAATTTTAGGATTAAGTTGTAATTGTCAGTTCCTGCAAAAAAAATGCGAGTTTGGATGTGGGTCAATTTGTATTCCTGTTATTTTTGTTCTCATAACTTCCTTTATACATATTGTTTAATTATCTGAGAAAGGATATGATTGAAGTGTGAGATAATTAATGAAAATGATGTGAATATAGATTTACTTACACAATTCTAGGACATTAAAATTGGAAGATAAACCTTGAATTTTAATAGGAATATCGTGTTAGGGTTAAATTTTTCAAATAGTTTATTTCTCTGGAAGGTGGTAAATTCATTGAACTTTTTAGTCACAGTGGGTTTATAGACTAATAATAGAGTTGGATAATTTTAGAATTAATACTCATAAAGTTTAAAAATTTCCCTCCAGGAAAGTCATGCCTCTAAACAACAACAACAACAAAAATCCCTTGATATCACTTACTAGACTGAAGTTTACCAAATATATCAGATATTTAAAATATATTTAAATATTTTTTTGCTGTGTTCAGCCAGTAGAAGAGGTTTTGTGGGTAGAATAACTTGCCAATTTTTTGTGCTGATTTAGGATCTTTTTATTTATTTATTTATTTAGAGAGGGTGTGAGAGCAGGGGGAGGGGCAGAGGGGGAGAGAGAGAGAGAATCTTAAGCAGGCTCCACAGCCAGCGCAGAGCTTGACACAGGGCTCAGTCTCACAACCCTGAGATCATGACCTGAACCGAAATCAAGAATTGGACGCTTAACTGACTGAGCTACCCAGGCTCCCCTAGGAATTCTTTTATTTTTAATGATTTTCATTAATTATACTATATTTCATTGATCCCAAGATGGTGTAGATGATAAGACTCAAGAAAAATGAAGTCTTGCCATTTGCAACAACGTTGATGGAGCTAGAATGTAGTATGCTAAGTGAAATAAGTCAGAGACAAATACCATTTGATCTCATTCATGTGAAATTTAAGAAAGAAAACAGATGAACATATGGGAAGAGGGAAAAGAAGTAAAGGAGAGAGGGAAACAAGCCATAAGACACTCTTAATGGTAGAGAACAAACAGGGTTGATGGAGGGAGGTGGGTGGGGTATGGGCTAGGTGGGTGATGGGTATTAAAGAGGGCACTTGATGTGATGAGCACAGGGTATTGTATGTAAGTGATGAATCACTGAATTCTACTCCAGAAACCAATATTGCATTGTAAGTTAACTAACTAAAATTTAAATTAAAAAAGAAAAGAAAGTCTAAAAAAAAAAAAAAAGAAAAAGAAAAAAAGATTAATTTTCAGGCACCTGGCTGGCTCAGTTAGTGAATATACAACTCTTGGTTTCAGGATCGTGAGTTCGATCCCCAGGCTGGATGTACAGATGACTTAAAAAATGAAAAAAAAATCTTTAAAAAGACTCATCATTGATTTAATAAGATTTATTGAGATAATGTATTACAAAAGAAGTAGAAGCAGAGTAGGGCCTATAAGAGCAAGGGAGTCAAGAGAGAAGGGTTACAGAGTGACTTTAGAAAAGATAGTAGTTTTTCCCTGCTCTATGAAAGTAGAGTGTTCCTGTGAAACATTTTATAATCTGAAAGGGCATCAAGTGAAAACTTAGTTACAATTAATTTATATGGAAAAGTTTTGAGTATTCCCACACCCAAAAAATAACCCCTCAGGCTTTTCTGATACCTTAGGCTACCTCTTGCTAATGGATGCACAAAATTCATCAAGATAAAACACACTCAGAGTTCAAAGGTACGGCAGCTTGATGCTGAATGCTGAGTGCAGTTCCCTGGGAAGGAGTTTAGTTGTGCTGCTCTTGCTGCTGGGGTTCGTGTTGCCTCTGTAAAGGTTACTACAAAACAAAGGCTGAACACTATTTTCACTTTTTGCCTTTCTTTATAGAAGTGAAAATCCTCTTCAGACCTCTTTTGGTTAGCAAATACGGATACTAATGTAGTTCTTTTGTAAAAGTAAAGTGGCGTTACACAAACTTTTGAAAAGCAGGGGATACCTGTCTTTTGAACTGGCAACAAAGGAAAGTAACTGGTAGAAAATTGAGAAGTAGAGCATATTGTGAAACAGGAATTTATGTAAGGTGACTGGAACATATCGTATATAGGTAGGAGGGTGTGTGTTAAAGTATCAAGACTTGAGTTGTGGTTGGAAATGCCTTCCCTAGTATCAGTTATTCAAGGATTCTTCAATCTTTATGGGGACACTTTTATCATTTCATTTAGTGCATTTTGGTATTTGATGTATTTGGAATTTATCCTTGTATAAGGTATAAATACAACTTATTTTTTTCCAGATCACTACCTAAAGACACCATCACTATTTAATAAATTATCCATCTTTTTCTACTGATTTAAAATACTGTTATCACATATAAACTTCTCATGTATTTGATTCTAAAGATATATTGTAATGGAATCAGTATCTTGGAGATACCTGCACTCCCATGTTTATTGCAACATTAACGATAGCCAAGATATGGAAACAATCTAAGTGTCACCTACAGATGAATGGATAAGAAGATGTAGTTTGTGTGTGTGTGTACACACACACACACAATGGATTATTATTCGGCCACAAGAAAGAAGGAAATCTCGCTGTGCAACAGTATGGGTGAATCTGGAGGGCATTCACTAAGTGCAATAAACCAGACAAAGAAAGACAAGTGATGTGTAGTACCACTAATATGTGAACCAAAGAAAAAAGAAAAAAGAAAAAAATCTAATTTCATGGAAACAAAATAGAATGGTGGCTCCTAGGGGCTTGGGGAAAGGGGAAATGGGGAGATGTAGGTCAAAGGGTACAAACTTTTGGTTACAGGATGAATAAGTTCTAAGGACCTGATGTACAGCATGGTGATTATAATTAATAATATAGTACTATGTACTTGAAATTGGCTGAGAGTAGCTCTTAAGCCTTCTCACCACACATGCACAAAAAATGAGTTAACTGTGAGGTGATGCATGTGTTAATTATCTCAATCTTAGTAATCATTATACAGTGTGTATGTATAGCAACTAATCATGTTGTACACTATATATAATTATATTTCTCATGTTAATAAAGTCAGAAAATAAAAAATATGTTTTAATATCTAGTAGGATGGCAAGGCTGTTCCCTCATTATTCTTATTTGGATTTTTCCTGCCTATTTTTGTTTTTTTAATATGAACTTCAGAATTAACTTATATGATTAAGAAAAGTTGTTTTATTATAATCTCATTTTAGTTGTTGATTAAGTAGCATTAATACCTTTTATGATGTTGAATTTTCTCAGAACAATGGGTGAGTGTTCATATGTCTTAGGAATGTTTTAAAGATATCTTTATATAGACTTAAACTTATTTAATTTCTGTGTTTTATTAATTTGTTGCACATGTAATGGAGTCTTCCATTACATTTTCTAACTGGTTATTTGTAAATATGAAAGCTTATTTCTGTGTACCAATTTGTACTCAGTCACCATTTCAAGTTCTTATTGTTTGTATTAGTTTTTCAGTTGATTTTCTGATACACAACCATTATCTACAAAGAGTAATATTTTTATCTCCTTCTTTCCAAATTATTATACCCTTTCTCTTGTCTATTTATATTTGCTAGAAATTCCAGGACAATATTAGATGATTAAAAAAAAAACATTGTGGTAGAATACTTTTTCTGAAAGCTTCTTGTATTTATTCTAGGACAGATGTTTCCTTATTTCCTTCTTAAACTTTAGGCTAACTTTTGGTGGATTGATGTCGATAATTCTTTCATATTGGAAATATTCATCAGTTTCATCAATAGAGGATATAATTTTTTAAATGCCTTTTCAGCATTCATTGATATGATGCAATTTTTTTCTTCTTAAATCCATTAGAACGAAATATGAGTAGATGTTCCCATCTTTAACTATCCTTGCATTGCGGGTAAACCCCACATGGTTAAGGACGATCAGTTTTTAACACTCAGTGCTTTTTCTCACAGGTTTACCATGTTCATTCTGACAGCTATGAGACACAAAACCAGCACTATGGAAGAAGCTTAACAAAAGAAACTCTAAAGGATGGTAAGAATTGAAAAACCTGTTTCAATACTTTTATTACTGCACAGTTATCAAGATAATCCTAAAGTAATTTCAATCTTTATTCTTTGGTATAATGATCGAATCCATAATAAATAAACATAAACCCTTAAATTTACACAATTGGATTAATCATAATCCCTGGTTTGTAATACACCAAAATCATGGGTCTATGAATGCCTTCTTTTACATTTTAGTTTATTTCTTATTATTATGCATAGAAAAATAGTGAACATCTGTGAACCAGCCATTATAGTTCAAGTCCTGAAACTAGAGGTTGTCTTTCAAATCCTAGTATGTAAATCATAGTGTATTAAAACTTTTTTTTACATAAGAGACTTTAAAATGTGTATTGTTGTATGTAATGTATTTTTATGGAAATCTCCCATGTCTAGTTTAGCTGTATAGTATAAGCTTCTAGAACTACATAATAAATAAATGGCATTAGAAGTAGTTTAAAGTCTGTTAACATACATTCCTCCAAGATGATTATAGCCAAGCTATTACAAAAACAATGATACCTTAATAGATTTCTGGAAATAACATTCTATTAAGAAGTTTATTCTTAGCTTTGCCTAAGATGGGAAAGAGCTTACGTGTAGTGTAAATAGTTTGAAGAAAAATTTTAATTTTAGGTATAGAAAACAAACATACACAATGTGATCTTAACAGTATTTGCCTTGGTTTATTAACCAATAGCAGGATAATATTCAGATTGGCTCTTTATTAAAATATTTTGCAGGCTAATGTGAATATGTGTTTTTAGCAATTTCTGTCCCAGAGTGGGGGAACAAACTATTTAAGAGTAGAAATCAAATTATATTTACCCATAAATTCTCAAATATGATAAAATAGGCATAAATAACTTTAAAAGAGGCTTAATAATCTGATAGGTTAAAACATGTGAAGTCTCAATTTTGAATAACATATTCAACCTGGAGTAGTGTTGATCCCCAAAGTGAGCTTAACTTTTGTGAAGCCTGATTTAATCAATATTATTAAGAATGGAAAGAATTTATTGTAACGATTTGGTATTTTGGTAATGGACTGTTGATGCCATAAGTAGTTGTGATTTGACTCTAGATTTTAGATTAGCTCTTGAATGTGATTCTAACAAACAGTTAATCTTAAAAGCAAATCCCTTACACTAGCAAATGAAGCAAATCTTGGAGTCACATTCCTTAAGAGAATATAGAGAGAGAACTAACTACCAGTCTTTGTGTAATGATTTTTTTTAATCTAAATAGTATATTTCACTTTACATAAGTGTCATCTTCTAGTAAGAGAATCTTCACTAGAAATTAAGTTGAGGTCCAAGTTTCTATGTCTCACTAGAATTTTGCCTGTTCAGCTAATTGCAAGGAGTGATGGGAAGAAATTGAAGAATTGTATCTAAGATGAGTTTATTTCCCACATGATAGCTAGTTCATAATTTCATTATAATCCTAATATTTTCCTGTTTATAGGAGTCTCCAGGTTTTTTCATAATGGATTCTGCTTAAGAAAAGATGCTGTTGCTGCCAGTATTCAGAAGATTGAGAATATTCTGCAGTGGTTTGAAAATCAGAAGCAGCTTAACTTTTATGCAAGTTCATTACTGTTTGTTTATGAAGGTTCATCTCGGCCAACAACTACAAAATCGAATGACAGAACTTTGGTAGAAAAGTTTTTGTCCAAAGGGCAACTGTCAGACACAGATGTACTGGAGTACAATAATAACTTTCATGTGTTAAATTCCACAGAGAATGGAAAAATAGATGCTTCAGTAGGCAAAAGCTTGTCCAAGATGTATGCTCGTCACAGAAAAATGTGTTCAAAAAAGCATCACAGTCAGACTTCATTGAAAGTTGAAAATATAGAGCAAGACAATGGGTGGAAAAGCATGTCACAGGAACATTTAAATGGAAATGTACTTTCCCAACTGGAAAAAGTTTTCTATCATATTCCCACTGGTTGCCAAGAGATTTCAGAAGCAGAAGTGCGAATGATAGATTTTGCTCATGTGTTCCCTAGCAACACAATAGATGAGGGATATGTTTATGGGCTGAAGCATTTAATTACTGTACTGCAAAGTATTTTAGACAATTGAGTCTTCTGCAGTCTTTTTAAGGAATGGGGCAATCATAATAAAAGCAGCGGTCAATATCTCTGTACTTGTAAAGCTATGTAAAAAATTTATATTGTGAGTCTACATTTTGTCTTTATACTTTTGGTAGAAGGATTATCTTTTTTATAATCTTACTCAGGAAAACTAATTATTTGTTCATTAGAAAACTATGAAGAATAAAGAAACTTAGGAATCTTAAGCAGGGAATGTGGTGGTACATGGCTTAAACATCTGTTTGGCTGAAGCAAAATGCAAACCATTATTCACTCATTAAGAGTTTATTTAGCTTTCTGTAGCCAATTTGTCATGAAATCTCTGTCCACCCAGCCTTGACAATGAGCCATATCTAAACTCATTAAAATATTAGAACAGTTTTAAAAAATCTAGAAAGCACAGGTTGATGTCCTTAGTATTACTGTGTATGAAGTTATTAAAACTGGAGAAAATTCTACTTTAGAACAGTTAAGTACTGTTTAGGTTTTATATTAAAAGTTCAGACCAGCATATCAAAAGGTGCTTCTTAGTAAAGCAATTTAGAATTATTGCATTCAAAAAGCAGATTTTTTCTTTAATTTCCATTAATATGCATATTTCAATATACTTCATGAGAAAGATAATTGAACAACAACAAAAATCTTGAAATTAAGTTCACTAATAATTATTCTTGCCAGGGTTAGGAGAAGAGAGAAGTATCTTTCCAAGGAACAAAATGGTTCTTTTAAAATCTTTCATTGATGTGAAAAGTGGGGTATATATTTACTACATTGTGAAAAGTGCTATAAACCATATAATACCTTTTCCTCTAATTGCAGCTTCAAAAGGTGGATGATTGAAGCTTTGTCTTATTTCTCCTTTAAATAGCTTTTGAGAATTTTCTCTTTTAAAATTCATGTGTTTATATGTCCCCATTTAGTTCAGCAGTAGTATAAATATATGTTGCTAAAAAGTGTTTCTCAGAATTCTGATAAGTAGTGAAGGACACCATCCAGTATTGTGTTATCAGAAGTACTATGTGTAAATTGGTGCATCTCTATGAGTTTGGTGCATATCTAAATACATGCTTCTATTTCACTCTTACTCAAAACAGTTTTATATCCTATTCCACAGGGAAAATATCATTTAATTTTGTGATAGGTGGCGGGGAATAATAGCTATTTTTCCTGGAAAAATTAGATTTTTATGTATTATCTTTGTTTCACATTTCACATTTACCACCTTTAAAAAAAAATAACTAGTTGTTATTGAAAACATTTAAAACTTTGAAATTAAATTTAGAAATATGTTAGATATGTATGAAAGCATTACTTGCACTTTCATTTGCTAACAACACATCTGAGTAGTTAACAGTTTTGCCATATTCCTGGAAAATGTTTTAGATTTGTGGGCTGTTGGACTTTTCCCCTCTCTTTTTCCCCTAGAATTACAGATTAAAGTTTTAAATCTAAGCGGCTTTTTTGGTGTGGAGGAAGGCATCACAGTTTTATGTTTATCTCACATTCCCAACCTCTCTAAGTGTACTTTGCAAATATCTGAGCACAGACAGAAGTACCAAATGCTCTATGAATTCTATGCTTAAAAATCTGTTAAAGCTGAATTACTTTAAAATTCTTATACATTTTGTTATGCAAAATTTGTTTTTAATTTTTTATTTAGAGTCAGTAGAAGTATTTTTCATAGAGACTTCATATTTTTCTCTACTGCCTAAATGGGTTTTGGCTGTAGCTTTATTTGTGGGGATGAATTTCAAGTCCAAATAGTCAAAAAATTTTTAATTTTACTTTTTTTCTTCTACAATATAGACTTTTGTTGTTATTTGGACAGTAGTTCAATAACTCTTAAGCTCAGATAATTAACAATTTTGAGTCTTTTAATAAGAGGCTTTTTTGTATGGGATGGTATCAGCCTATGTACAATGAATTTAACAAATTTAAGTATTACCAGACGTTTTGCACATTTTAGCTCAAAAGTGTGAATCAGCTTTCCAGATTGTCTTTACCATGTTCGGAAATACAGTTTTGTAAAAACCGGTGTCTTACCTTTTTGATACAGTACATCATTTTTGGTTTTGTTTTAATAAAACAAGAAGCGCTTTTATCTTTTGTTTTTCAGGGAAGGGATTAACATTTAATTCTGTTTGTTTACATTTTTATTACCGTTATCCAATGCCCATTTATGTTACTTTATAAGTAAGCTTACATGTCACAGAATAAGTATCTGTTTATGTAATCTACATGTGAATATTTTACTGTCTAGCCCAGTAATTTAACATTATGCTGAAATTTACCACTGCGGGGGAAGAATGATCACTATTCACCAAGCATATTTAAACATGTACATGTTTAAGAAATAAGCATAGTAAGAATATAGTTTGGTTAATAG
Source organism: Ursus americanus (assembly GCF_024610735.1). Classification (NCBI taxonomy): domain Eukaryota; kingdom Metazoa; phylum Chordata; class Mammalia; order Carnivora; family Ursidae; genus Ursus; species Ursus americanus. The sequence goes on from NC_142132.1 coordinate 64,993,885, forward strand.
GATTATGATAGGTTTTTTTTTCCCCCTAGGAAACATAAATAATGATTTTAGTGTATTTCTTATGGAATGCACTCATGAAAAGGACTTTAAGAAATTGTGGATAGTGAATAAAACATTTCTCTAATAAAAATTTAAATTGTATAATAGTTTTATAATAAAGTATTTACACTAATTGATATTTTAATATGGGTGGAAGTTGCATAGATTTAAATAAATTAAAAATTGGTAAGTGCTAAATATTTTATCTATATAGTTTTTCAGGAAACAGTTGTGAAAATATGTATATTAAGTGGCTCTAACATGGAGCTTGTGGTATTTTCAACTCAGTATTCATTATTCTTTATTTTATGTGTCTAGAAAGATCATACTTAATATGCCTCTTTACACTACAGTTTGCTATTGTGGGGCTTTAGATTGTGTTCAACTGAATAAGAACTTTTTTTTCTGACTTTGAGTGTAATTTACTATTTTATGATTTCTAAGGTGATGTTCTTTATATTATCTCTATAATGTCTATATATTAAATTGATAATGTAACTTAAGAAAAAGGGATTAATTTTCTGAGAGATTTCAGTTGTAATTTTCATAATTCATGCAACTGAAAACATTTGTTTCTAGGATTTGGAATATTGTAGAAAATACAGGATGAAAGAAAATGGTATGAAACAATTTTATTTGTGAAATTACAGAAATTTTGTCCACTGTTTTTAAAACATTGTCATCATTTTAGTACTCTTAGCAGTTAGACATTTGATACTTTAAAACTTGATTTGCTCTTAAAATTGTTTACAATGCTTTGTAATAATCTTCCTTATCCAGTGCCTTTAACCTTGATTTGATATGTTTGTAGCCTCAGTTATCCTTCCACTACATCCTGTAATATTTTTGTAGCCTAGACAGCAGTTTCTTTAAAAAAAAAAAATGTCAATTTGATCATGTAAAGAGGTAGCAATTGTCTATCAGTGCTTTGGGAAGACACGTAGAGTTGCCTGTAGGCCAGACTTCTTAATTCATTCAAAAATATTTAGTGGATGTCTACCATGTGCCCAACATTTTTTGGCCCCTGAATATACAGTTGTGAACCAGTCAGACAAAGCCCTAACCATTTTCTGCATTCTGTCTAGATGGGGTGGGTTTGGGGACCTAATTAAAATAGAGATACAGAAAAATATGCATTTAACAATAATAAAGTTAACTAGCATTTGAGTTTGTGTAAAGATAAGGTAATGATTATTGAGCTGAGATGAAGCAACTGACAATGTGTTAGGTTAAAAATAATACTTTGCAGCATTATAACCTCTATTTGACTCTTGAGTTCAGGTAATTATAGTTAGAATAAAAAGGCCTTAATTTTTCACTTTTCTTGCCGGTAAAGGTACGTTTATTTTTAGACTGTCCATTTAGAGTAGTGTTTTAAGAGAACATTACTGTGAAAAACATTCCATTACATATTCACAAGCAAATTACTGCACATTTTTAAAATTGTGTTTTACAATTTAGTACAAATACTTTAGGCCTTGTCTCATCTTCAAATCACTGGTATTTTAAATTTGGCAATGAATATGGAATTTTTGACTTACAGAGTGATTATATGGTTACTTAAAATCCTTGTTCATATTTTAGGAAGGTTGGAGTCTCTGTTTTTTTGATGTTTAAATTCTCGTTACTTATGTTGATAGTGTCTAATAAGAGGAAATAGCATCAGTGTGATTAAATAAATTAGAATATACTTTGAAAAATTTTATTTTATTTGTTAAACTTTGCCATCATGTTAAATTGGCCTGGTGTTCACTTACAATATATGTTAACAAGTTTATGAAGTGAAATAGTTTCAAGTATGATATGTATAATGCTCCTGCATTTAAATGAAATTGGCGTGCACAAAGACACTTTACTATAGGGAGTTGTACTGGAAGATTTATGAAAGCATGTGAAATTGCACCTAAAATTGTATTAGTGACTATGCTAAATTTATTGTACTTGATGAATGAATGTATTTAGTGTAGTCAAAGTTACTTTGGTTTAAATGTCTACACAATGTCTTTTTTTAAATGTGTTTGTAATTTGTAGTATTGATGGGGGGTATTCTTGGACTGCAGGGGTTATTGTCATCGTGTGATTTGTGTTTTTATTTTATAGAATCATCTAATGTGATATACCGATTTTTATAAGTGATATTTAGATAATTCTAATAACTGTATATTTGACAACCTATTAAAATGTTTTGCATTGGAGCTTTTCTTCATTAATTGTAATCTGCTAACAAACTCATGGTAATTTAAAAATAACTTTTTCAACGAATATTTGAGTGCATGTTATGTACCAGAAAACTACAGGAATCATTAGGGATTCAAGGATGATTAAGGCAAGCTGTTAATAGAAAAAAAATATGCATTGCAAATGAAAAAGTATGTAAACGTTTTGCCTGAATATTTTTCTGTGAGATATACCAAAATCTTTGGAATCAACCTTATAGGGGAAGTGAACTGTAGGAGAAACAAATTGACTTGGTTCTGAAAATATATAATTGTAAAACTTCAGAAGTGGGTAAAATAGTTTTGCCTGTATTTGAAGTTTTGCGAATTAGCTACTTAGTGACCTAATTATTTTCATTCATTAATTAAAAAGAGAGGGTACTATCAAACACCTACCCTCTATTAGGCACTGTATTTGGCTTTGGAGATTTTGAAAAGATGCATAAGAGATTCAGTACATGTTCTCAAGATATGTACTGTCTGGCAGAAAAAACCGTGTAAATATGGGATAAAATACTATTGGGGCTATGACTGATACTTAACCAATATCCAGCAGGGCTGTGAAAGAGAGGAGTTTGTTCTGATAAAATGCAAGAGGAAGAAGAGGGATTCATAGCGTCATTGCAATTGTGAGTCAAGGCTCCAGAAAGCTATACAGCATTCCTCTTTTATGCCTGGTACTGTGAACTGTGGGAAAGAGCAATACTATGTGTAGTTTCTTAAGATTGGCTGCCTAACTGCTGAGAATAACAGGGAATCCCATTCCCATAGTCCCCTAGTTATAGCTAACTGTAAGAACTAAAAAAAAGCTGAAATGAAGTAAGTGAAAATAATCACTCGAGGATTTCATTAAAAATGCAGATTCTGATCCAGCAGGCCTGGATGGGGTCTGTGATGCTCCTGGCCCAGGGACCACTCTTTAGTAGCAAAATTTTCAAAAAGTTCTTTGGGTGTAAAGTGTGCAGTAAGACTTGGATCACTTTGATCCGAGCAACCAGAGCTATTTGAAAGCCAGTTAGAGTGATGAGAAAGAATGTGAGAAAATACAGCCAGCAATGGCTCAGGTTAATTCTGTCCATTCTTGAATGGAAGAAAAGTTCATCAGCTGTGTCAGTCCATTAAACTTTCCTCCTGCAGGTCTTAAAAGTCCTGTAATAATAGACTAATCTTTTTCTATTTGCACTGTTAGCTTTTCACGTGTATGAATGATGCCTACTTTGCCAACTGAAGAAAACAGTCTGCATATGCTTGTTAATTACATTGTACTTGCTCTAGGCAGAAATGATGTGATACACTTGGGCTGGATACTCTGAAATGTTTTGAGTCTATATGTTTCTAAGAGAAGTTAGGAAGGTCTTTTTTAAAAGATTTATTTAGGGGCGCCTGGGTGGCACAGCGGTTAAGTGCCTGCCTTCGGCTCAGGGCGTGATCCCAGCGTTCTGGGATCGAGCCCCACATCAGGCTCCTCTGCTGGGAGCCTGCTCTTCCTCTCCCACTCCCCCTGCTTGTGTTCCCTCTCTCGCTGGCTGTCTCTATCTCTGTCAAATAAAAAAAAAAAAAAAAAACTTAAAAAAAAGGTAAAATAAAAGATTTATTTATTTTTAGAGAGTGTGGGGTGCAGGGGCAGAGGGAAAGGGAGAGAGAGTCTTGAGCAGACACTGTGGAGCCCAATGTGGGGCCCGTCTCACAATCCTGAGACCATGACCTCCCGGATCGAGTCGGACGCTCAACGAACTGCACCACCCAGGCGTCCAGGAAGGTCTTTAAAATTGTTATTTATTAAACTAATATAATTTGACTAAGTGCTTTGGGATGGGCACAAAAAAGATGATGAATGTGGAAGCATCATGTGGACACTTGTTAATCTATGGAAGAAGTATCACCTCAAACATTTTAAAGATGGTAAGTTTAAGGTAAATAGGCTTAATTTATAGCTTATAGGGCTTTGATCAAGTTCAAAGAATATCTTTGTGAATTTGTAAAGAAACCATAACTTTTAGTTCTCATCAGTCTTAACTTCCATTTGCCACTCCCTATTATGGTCTACTCTGACCCATCCAGGTTATGCCAGAGGCAGAGAGACCAATCTCAGTAATGCGCTAGCCCGACCACTCTGTCAGCAATTATTGCTGCATAACACCCTGAAATGTAAGTGGCTTAACAATTGTCCTTCATTATTTGTATGGATTTGCAAGTCAGATGGGTGATTCTGCTGATCTTGGCTACAGTCAGCCAAGTTTCTACAGTCAGCTGGCAGGTCAGTTGAGTTGGGGGTGGGAGGGGGGTGGGTTGTGAGCTAGTCTAGGATGGCTGGGATGACATGTCTTACATCCTTTCAGCAGACCATCCCCAGCATTTTCTTTTGGTGGTGGTGGGGGTCCGAAAGAAGATGCCGAAACATGCAAACAGGATTCAGGCTTGTTTGAGTCAAGTTTGCTATTATTGCCAAATCCAGTTAGTGTGGACAGATACGGAAGATGGGCACGATGCAATCAACCACATGCTCCAATCTTAGACCAGCTCATACAGGGCACCAAAATATTGAGACTTGGCTTGTCACGGTCTGTGTTTTCATCAGGCAGCACTGTCAGATCAAGTGGACAATGTGGGCATTAATTCTGTTGATCAGAACAGCAGCAGCAGAATAAGCAGCATGGGCAAATTTTAAAATCTCATTTTCCTTTCTAAAAAAATTTCACCCAGGTTTCCACCCATTACCTCCCCTAGGTAGAACCCTCTGGGTAGTCTCACTCTGTTGCCATCCTCAATTTTTAGTAATATGTTACTTGGGGAATGGTTTGGTATTTTAAGTGATTTTTTTTCTTTTTTTCCCAAGTTTTTACTTAAATTCCAGTTAATTAACATACAGTGTAATTAGTTTCAGGTGGAGAATTTAGTGATTCATCACTTACATACAGCACCCAGTGCTCATCACAAGTGCTCTCCTTGTAATCCCCATTACCTATTTAACCCATCCTCCCATCCATCTCACCTCCAGTAACTATTGGTTTGTTCTCTATAGTTAGGAGAGTGTTTCTTAGTTTGCCTCTTTTTTTTTCCTCCTATGTTCATTTGTTTCTTAAATTCTGCATATGGAGGCACCTGGGTGGCTCAGTCGGTTAAGTGTCTGCCTACAGCTCCGGTCATGATCCTGGAGTCCTGGGGTCAAGACCTGCATCAGGCTCCCTGCTCAGCAGGGCATCTGCTTCTCCCTCTCCCTCTGCCCCGCCCCCCCCTCCGGCTTGTGCTCTCTTTCTGCTCTCAAATAAATAAAATCTTAAAAAAAATAAATCCTACTTATGAGTGGAATCATATGGTATTTGCTTTTCTCTGGCTTATTTCGCTTATCATAATACTCTCTAGCCTGTCTATGTCATTGCAGATGGCAAGATTTTATTCTTTTTGATGACTGAGTAATATTCAATTGTATTGTATGGTATCCTAAGCAATCTTGTCCTAATGAGCTTCCTTGGCGGTGACTTGAATGTCAATTGATTTTCTTTCAAGTGTATATAAACTGCTATGTTTCTGTGACAAAAAATATGCAAAAGACATGTACTTTCCATTACATATTGTAGATACTGTTCTCCAGTTGATGAAACTATTTTTTTTTAATTGAACTAGTACTTTTGGTTCAGTTTTTAGGTGCAAGAGCTACTTAATTCTAAAATACTATTTGAACTTGAATGTGCTGTTTTATTGTCAATTTAACTAGATTTTAGTTTTCATTTTCTCCCCACTATTTTCTATTATTAGTATATACCAGTAAGGGTGAAAATTCTTAGGAAGAATGTCTGTTTACTTCTTAATTTCTCTTTTCTATGCATTTCCCATTCATTTTTCAATGAGGAGATACTATTATGGTTTTTGCCCTTTTAATAAGTTCTGAATATATTTCTTGGGGAAAATAAAATTAACAAGTCTTCTTTTAAGAATAATAACATCTCTCTACTTAACTTATCCAAAGCAGTCAGGGATTTTATCCCTAATCTCCAGTTTCTAGGTTTATGGTAATTCTGTCTAACCTCATGTACGGTGATTGAATCAGACATTTTGCTGATTTGTGTAACTACACAAATACATGCTATGTAGCTTTTCCTGGCTATTTGATCTTTATTTTTTTCTTTATAGCTTTTGTAGAGACCTTGCTTTTACAAAAGGGCTCGAGTATTTGATTCTTAGAAATATGATATTCAGGATTGCCTAGGTGGCTCAGTCAGTTAAATGTCTGCCTGCTCAGGTCATGATCTCGGAGTCCTGGGATCGAGCCCCACATCAGACTTCCTACTCAGCAGGGAGTCTGCTTCTCCCTCTGCCCCTCCCTAAGCTTGTGCTCTCTCTCTCACTCTCTCTCAAAGACATAAATAAAATCTTTAAAAAAATATATGATAGGGGCGCCTGGGTAGTGCAGTGGTTAAGCATCTGCCTTCGGCTCAGGGCGTGATCCCAGTGTTCTGGGTTCAAGCCCCACATCAGGCTCCTCCACTAAGAGCCTGCTTCTTCCTCTCCCACTCCCCCTGCTTGTGTTCCCTCTCTCGCTGGCTGTCACTCTCTGTCAAATAAATAAATAAAATCTTTAAAAAAAATATACGATATTCATATACTTTTGAGGTAAGCCATAAATAGCAAATGACATATTAGAAGCTTCCACATAACAAAGCTATAAATAACTTCAGGTGTCACAATGTTATTAAACTGTTTACAGTAATCCATCCAAAAGACATTGCACAATTTCTTATATTTTCAGAAGAAGATATTAAAGGTAAGTGGTGACTATTTTTCCCTCTACATAAGCAACTTTAGGCCAGAGGGTGATAGGTATTCCCTAGCCACTTCAGAATCATTGTTTTTCCAGCTTCCTTCCTTAAACGTAACAAAGTAAAAGCAAACTCCTGTGAAGTACCCCCTCTCTGGAGGAGGATGCGGGGATGGGTTAGCCTGGTGATGTGTATTAAGGAGGGCATGTGTTGTAATGAGCATTGGGTGTTAAATGCAAATAATGAATCACAGAACACTACATCAAAAACTAATGATGTACTCTATGGTGACTAATAGAACAATAAAAAGAAATGTGGGTTCATGAACTCTTACTCTCCATGGATATACTCTGCATGTTAAAGATGTTAAAAGGGCAGGGGCAACTGGCTGGCTCAGTAAGAGGAGCATGTGACTCTTGATCTCAGGGTTGTGAGTTTGAGCCCCAGCTTCGGTATAGAGATTACTAAGAAAAATAATAATAAATACAACTTGAAAAGAAATAGAGAGGGGCATCTAGGGGCATAGTAGTTTAAGAGACTGACTCTTGGTTTTAGTCAGGTTGTGAGATCAAGCCCCATGTCAGCTCTGTGTTCAGTATGGAGTCTGCTTAAGACTTTCTCTCCCTCTCCCTCTCCCTCTGCCCCTCCCCACCCAGAGCTCACACGCACACTCTCTCTCTAAAATGAATAAAATAAAATCTATAAATAAATAAATAAATAAATAAATAAATAAAAATAAAGAAGTTAAAAGGTCAGAACTAAAAATTGAATAGTTTCTATTTATTGTACAATATAACACAGGAACAGAGATTTTAAATATGTATTTAATTTTACTGGTTGGTTATTTGCAGCATTATAATGGTTTTCTGATGTTGTTAGGCAATTTTGAAAGGATGCAGATTAAAGGAGCTAAAAGTACCATGGTGGTTACTCAGCTATTAAAAAGAACGATTTCTCAACATTTGCTGCAACATGGACGGCACTGGAGGCGATAATGCTAAGTGAAATAAGTCAAGCAGAGAAAGACAATTATCATATGGTTTCTCTTATCTATGGAACATAAGAACTAGGAAGATCGGTAGGAGAAGAAAGGGATAAAGAAAGGGGGGGTAATCAGAAGGGGGAATGAAGCATGAGAGACTATGGACTCTGAGAAACAAACTGAGGGCTTCAGAGGGGAGGGGGGTGGGGGAATGGGATAGGCTGGTGATGGGTAGTAAGGAGGGCACGTGCTGCTTGGTGCACTGGGTGTTATACGCAACTAATGAATCATCGAACTTTACATAAAAAACCAGGGATGTACTGTATGGTGAATAACATAACAAAAATATTATTATGAATTAAAAAAAAGTACCATGGTGGGAGTATGTTCACATTATATAAATGAATTTAAAATTTTAACTTGCTGCTAATCAGAGAGCTTCTTACATGAATATATAGACAAAGTATATGAATGCTATCAAGATATACCATGTATGGAAAATTTTCTTCTCTTTTATCCTTTTACATTCTGTGAATGTATAATTCAAGACTTAGTAAATTTGAGATTTAAATTTGTGAGCCATCACTTCAATACAGTTTTAGTCTTCCATCACCCCCAAACTGTTCCTTATGCTGATTTGCACTTTTTTCACTGTTTTTAACAGGACTGAGGTAGGAAAACACACACACACACACACACACACACACACACACACACACACACACTCTACTACTTGAATTAAAAAGGAAAATCACCTAGTACCACCTAGTGGTGTTTACGTAGATAACAAGTTGATGCTGGAATTCTGAAAATGCTTAGATTTTATTTTTTTTTATAATAACTAGAAAATATCCACAATCTTATCTAAAATCGTTACTAGATAAATATTTTGAAGTTTAATTTTAAAAACTAATGATACCTTTTCTTCAAATGAGAGTTTAGTTGGGGCCCCAGTATGTTTACTTGGTAAATGCTTAACAGCTTTGTTTGAGGCAGGGATGTGGGGGACCAGGATCCTAACCCATTTACTCCCTAACTTGATAAAATTAACTTTATAAAGAAAGGCTGCAGAGTAATACACAAAAATAGAAAGAGTGATTGTATTTAGGCATTTGAAAATGAGTTAATTTTTCCTTTTGATTTTTTCTCTCGAGTATTTATAATTGAAAAAACTAATCAGCTCTGTTTTCAAAAGTGAACATCAAATTTCAACATATTGCAAACTAACAAAGTCCCTAAAAGACAGTAATTTTCCATGACTATTCCCTTTTTTGATTCCTCCCTACTGGTGGCAGGAACTGCATCACTCACAGGTTAAGACTGAAGGCAGTGGTTAACTAAGGGGCACCTGCCTCAGCCTCTCAGTATGACTCCTTGCTGGGGACTCCACCTGTTACCTGGTTTCATGGGAGCTCCCAAGATTAATTAAATAATGATCAACAGTGTTATTATAGTGAAATGTACATATTTCTGACAGTGTTACTAGAAAACAGTCCTTTATTATAAAAAGTTATTCAGGATAACAATAGTTTTGGCAAAGAGTATGTAATTAGAGATGTTAAATTGAATAATAATAAATACCTAATTTAGATTCCAGTTCTGGCTCTATTTTTACTATCCATGTGACCTTCGTAAAGCCACTTGACATCCTTATCCTGAATTTCTCAACTGTAAACTGGGATAATAAAAATACCTTAAAAGGTTGTTAATGGGAATTAAACAATACATGTATACCATATATTAAGCTCTAACTGTAAGGTAATGCTACTATTATTGTACTGGTAGTATTATTTTCTTAGAGTGGTGTAGCTTAATATGTGGTTGGGAAATCTGATTACACTATTCCTACAGATGTAGATAGAAAATAGAGTATGAGAGAGGTGGAGTGCAGGTGCTGTCCTTGGTTCTGAAACCACCATCATTCATCCTGAGAGGCTGTTTTGAAACCTCAGGACACAGTCATTCTTTTATTTATTTAAAAATTCTTTATTTAAATTATTTATTTAAATTTAATTTAATTAACATATACTGTATTATTGGCTTCCAGGGTAGAATTTAGTGTATCATCAGATGCATATAAAACCCAGTGCTCATTACATCAAGTGCCCTCTTTAATGCCCATCACACAATTACCCCACCCCCCACCCACCTTCCCTCCAGCGACCCTCAGTTTGTTTCCTAGAATTCAGTGTCTCTTACTATTTGCCTCCATCTTTCTTTTCATCTTATTTTATTTTTCCTTCCCTTCTTCTATGTTCATCTGTTTTGTTTCTTAAATTCCACATATGAGTGAAATCATATGGTATTTGTCTTTCTCTGATTGACTTATTTCGCTTAGCATAATACTCTCTAGTTCCATCCACATCATTGCAAATGGCAAGATGTCATTCTTCTTGATTATTATAATAATCCATTGTATATAAATACCATTTTTTTCTTTATCCATTCATCTGTCGGTGGACATTTCAGCTCTTTCCATATTTTGGCTGTTATGGACGTTACTGCTATAAACATTGGGGTACATATGCCACTTTGAATCACTATATTTATATCCTTTGGATAAATACCCAGTAATGCAATTGCTGGGTCCTAAGGTTGCTCTATTTTTAACTTTTTAGGGAACATCCACAGTGTTCTCCAGAGTGGCTGCATCAGTTTGTTTTCCCACCAACAGTGTAAGAGGGCTCCCCTTTCTCCGAATCCTCGCCAACATTGTTGTTTCCTGTCTTGTTAATTTTAGCCATTTTGACTGGCGTGAGGTGGTATCTCATTGTGGTTTTGATTTGTATTTCCCTGATGCTGAATGATGTTGAGCATTTTTTCATGTGTCTGTTGGCCATTTGTATGTCTGTATGTCTTATTTAAAGAAATATCTTCATGTCTTCTGTGCATTTCTTGACTGGATTTTTTGTTTTTTGGGTGTTGACTTTGGTAAGTTCTTTATAGATTTTTGATATTAGCCTTTTATCTGATAAGACATTTGCAAATATCTTCTCCCATTCTGTAGGTTGTCATTTAATTTTGTTGACTATTTACTTTTCTGTGCAAAAGCTTTTTATCCTATTGAAGTTTCAATAGTTCATTTTTGCTTTTGTTTCCTTTGCTATTGGAAACGTGTCTTGAAGTTGCCATGGCCAAGGTTGAAGAGGTTGTGCCTGTGTTCTCCTCTAGGATTTTGATGGATTCCTTTCTCACATTTAGGTCTTTCATTCATTTTTGAGTTTATTTTTGTGTATGGTGTAAGACAGTCATCTGATTCATTCTTCTGCATCTGGCTGTCCAATTTTCCCAGTACCACTTATGGAAGAGACTGTCTTTTTTCTATTAGATATTTTTCCTGCTTTGTTGAAGGTTACCTGACTATAGACTTGAGTGTCTATTTCTGCATTCTCTATTCTTTTCCATTGATCCGTTTTTGTGCCAGTACCATACTGTCTTGATGATTACAGCTTTGTAATATAGCTTGAAGTCTGGAATTGTGATGTCTCCACCTTTGGTTTTGTTTTTCAACATTCCTTTGGCTATTCACAGTCTTTTCTGGTTCCATACAAATTTTAGGATTATTTGTTTCAGCTCTGTGAAAAATGTTGATGATATTTGGATAGGGATTGTATTGAATGTGTAGATTACTCTGGGTAGCATAGATATTTTAACAATATTTCTTCTTCTAATCCATGACCATGAATGTTTTTCCAGTTCTTTGTGTCTTCCTCAATTTCTTTCATAAGTGTTCTATAGTTTTCAGAGTATAGATCCTTTACCTCTTTAGTTAGGTTTATTCCTTGGTGTCTTATGGCTTTTGGTGCAGTTGTAAATGGGATTGATTCCTTGATTTCTCCTTCTTCTGTCTCATCATTAGTGTACAGAAATGCAACTGATTTTTGTGCATTGATTGTATATTCTGTGACTTTGATAAATTCCTGTATCAGTTCTACCAATTTTTGTGTGAAGTCTTTGGGTTTTCTACATAGAGTATCATGTTGTCCACAAAGAGTGAAAGTTGGATTTCTTCTTTGCCAATTTGGTTACCTTTTATTTCTTTTGTTGTCTGATTGCTGAGGCTAGGACTTCTGGTACTATCTTGAACAACAGTAGTGAGAGTGGACATCATTCTCATGTTCCTGACCTTAGGGGAAAAGCTCTCAGTTTTTCCCTGTTGAGAATGATATTCACTGTGGGCTTTCCATATATGGTTTTTATGATATTGAGGTATATTCCCTCCATCCCTACATGGTGGAGAGTTTTTATTGAGAAAGAATGCTGTGTATTGTCAAATCCTTTTTCTGCATCTATTGAGAGGATCATATGGTTCTTGTCCTTTCTTTTATTAATATGGTGTATCACATTGATCGATTTGCAGATGTTGAACCACCTTATAGCCCAGGAATAAATCCCACTTAGTTGTGGTGAATAATCTTTTTAATGTACTGTTGGATCCTATTAGCTAGTATCTTCATGAGAATTTTTGCATTCATATTCTTCAGGAATATTGGTCTGTAATTCTCCTTTTGAGTGGAGTCTTTGTCTGGTTTTAGGATCAAGGTAATGCTGTCCTCATAGAATGAGTTTAGAAGTTTTCCTATAATGTCTATTTTTTTAAACAGTTTCAGAAGAATAGGTATTAATTCTTCTTTAAATGTTTGGTAGATTTCTCCTGGGAGGCCATCTGACCCTGGACTATTGTTTGTTTGGAGATTTTAGATTACTGCTTCAATTTCTTTGCTGGCTGTGAGTCTGCCCAGGTTTTCTATTTCTTCCTGTTTCAGTTTTGGTAGCTTGTAAGTTTCCAGGAATGCATCCATTTCTTCCAGATTGCCTATTTGTTGTCATACAGTCACCCATAATATGCTATTGTAATTGTTTGTATTTCTTTGGTGTTGGTTGTGATTTCTCCTCTTTCATTCATGATTTTACTTATTTGGGTCCTTTCTCTTTTCTTTTGGGTAAGTCTGGCTAAGGGTTTTTCCAAATTTAATTCTGTCAAAGAAACAGCTCCTAGTTTTGTTGATCTGTTCTACTGTTGTTGTTTTTTTTAATTTCTGTATCATTGAATTTTGCTCTGACCTTTATTATTCTCTTCTCCTGCTAATTTTAGGTTTCATTTGCTGTTCTTTCTCCAGCTCCTTTAGGTGTACATTTAGCTTGTGTATTTGAGACTTTTCTTGTTTCTTGTGAAAGGCCTGAATTTGTGTATACTTCCCTCTTAGGACCACCTTTGCTGCATCCCAAAGACAGTTTAGGGAAAACCGTCATGTTTCATTTTCATTTGTTTCCATGTATTTTTTTTATTCTTCTTTAATTTCCTGGTTGACCCATCTATTCTGTAGTAGGGTATTCTTTAATGTCCATGTATTTGTGGTCCTTCCAATTTTTTTTTCTTTTGGTTGACTTCAAGTCTTAAAGCATTGTGGTCTGAAAATATGCATGGTATAATCTCCATCTTTTTGTACTGCTTGAGACCTGATTTGTGACCCAGTATGTGACCTATTCTGGAGAAAATTCCATGTACACTCAAGAAGAATGTGTATTCTGTTGCTTTAGGATGAAAGGCTCTGAATATATCCGTGAAGTCATCTAGTCCAGCGTGTCATTCAAAGCCCTTGTTTCCTTGTTGATCTTCTGCTTTGATGATCTGTCTATCGCTATTACTGGGGTGTCACAGTCCCCTACCATTACTGTATTGTTATCAATGTGTTTCTTTAATTTTGTTATTGATTGGTGTATGTAATTGGCTTCTCCCAAGTTAGGGTCATAAATATTTATAATTGTTAGATCTTCTTGTTGGATAGACACTTTTATTTTGATATAGTATCTTTTCATCCTTCTTCATCTCTTATCACAGTCTTTGGTTTAAAATCTAGTTTGTCGGAGGTCAGAAAAAGATGGAGGAGGAGTAGGGGACCTTTTTTCAGCTGGTCCCCTGAATCAAGCTGGATATCTACCAGATCATCCTGAATACCCACAAAATCAGCCCGAGATGTAGGAAGATACATCTGTATCTCTACAAACGAGCATCTCCAGAGCTGAGTATTGAGGTATGAAGCAGGGAGCCATGAATCTGCACACAGATATCAGAAGATAAATGGAAGGGGGAGGGAGCCGCTGCACTCGGGCACCAGGATGCAGTAGCCACCTGCACTGGGGAGTGGACTGGGACCCCCGAGAAAGCAGACTGAGACCGTGAGCCTGGGAACGTGTGTGGGACCACACTGAAAACTGGAGCTCCAAAGCGCTCACTGGAACTGGACTGAAACCGGGAACTCGGGAGTGCACACACAACCAGACTGAAAACCGGTGCTCCAGAGCGCGCACGAACCACACTGAAACAGGGACCTCAGGAGCGCGTGCAGGAACCAGGGGCAGCTGGCAGTGTTAGAAGCACAAAGAACAGAGACATGCTGGCCCTGGAAGTGAGGGCTGGGAGAATGGCTGTGTGGAGCACAACCTGGGACACTGTGGGGTTTTTAGCAGCACCGACAGAAACAGAGTTAAAGTGGCCTGGAGAGCTCAGTGGAGAGTGGACTGCGATCTCTCTGTTCTGAAACAGAGGCTAGGATATGACCATTGCTGCTCTGACTCTCAGAAGAGTCACAGAAAACTGCCAGGGAAAGCTGCCAGAGAACAAAAGCCTGGAAATACCTGTTCACATTGTGCCCATCCCTACACCCCCACCTCCGCAGGGGACCAGGCAACTCTTCCCAAACAGGGTTGCCTGAGTGTCAGTGCGGCAGGCCCCTCTCCCAGAAGACAGGCTGAAAAATCAAGAAGCCCTCATCCCTATGGTCCCTATAAAACAAGTCCACATTACTTGGGTCCTGGTCAATAATTAGGGCTCTGTACATCTCCGCAACCTCTCCTCATCAGAATGACAAGGAGGCAGAATCTTCAGCAAGGAGAGGAGACAGAGACTGTGGTCTCTGCAACAGAACTAATGGATATGGATATAACCAAATTGTCAGAAATGGAGTTCAGAGTAACAATGGTCAAGATGATGTGTAGGCTTGAAAAAATATTGACGAAAATATTAACAAGAATATCGAATCTCTGAGGGATGAAATGAGAGTGAATCTGGCAGAAATTAAAATGCTATGAATCAAATGCAGTCTAACCTGGATGCTCTGACAGCCAGGGTAAATGAGGCAGAAGAGTGAATTAGTGAATTGGAAAATGGGGATGGTAGAAAAGAAGGAAAAGATGGAAACTTGGCTCAAAAAAATCCAATCTCAAGAACGTAGATTACGGGAGATTACTGACTCAATGAAATGTTCCAATGTCAGAATCATTGCCATTCCTGAGGGGGTGGAGAAAGAGAGAGGTCTAGAAGAGATACTTGAACAAATTGTAGCTGAGAACTTCCCTAATGTGGCAAATGAAACAAGCATTCGTGTCCAAGAGGCAGAGAGGACCCCTCCCAAGATTAATGAAAACAGACCTACACCACGTCACATCATAGTGCAATTCGCAAATATTAGATCCAAGGATACAATCTTGAAAGCAGCCAGGGGGAAGAGAGTCCTAAACTACAGAGGGAGGAACATCAGAATAACATCAGACCTGTATACAGAAACTTGGCAAGCCAGGAAAGTTTGCCAAGGCATATTCAGATCTCTCACTGAGAAGAATATGCAGCCAAGGATCCTTTATCCAGCAAGGCTATCATTCAGAATTGATGGAAAGACAAGGACCTTCTAAGACAGGCAGAAACTGAAAGAATATGTGACCACCAAGCCAGCCCTATAAGAAATATTAAGGGGGGTTCTATAAAAGTAAAAAGGCCTCAAGAGTGATACAGAACAGAAATTTAAAATATATAGATACAAAGACTTCACAGGCAACATGACATAATTAAAATCCTATCTCTCAATAATCACTCTCAATGTGAATGGCCTAAATGCTCCCATAAACGTCACAGAGTTGCAGATGGATAAAAAGACATGACCCATCCATATGCTGTCTATAAGAGACACATTTTGAACCTAAAATACATCCAGACTGAAAGTGAAGGGATGGAGAACCATTTTTCATGCCAATGGACCTTAAAAGAAAGCTGGGGTAGCAATTCTCATATCAACAGATTAGATTTTAAAGTAAAGACTGTAGTTAGAAATACAGAAGGACAATATATCATTCTTAAAGGGTCTATCCAACAAGATGATCTAACAATTATAAATATCTATGACCCCAACAGGGGAGCAGCCAACTACATAAGCCAATGGTTAAGCAAATTAAGAGACATATTGATAATAATATGCTAATAGTAGGAGACCACAACATTCCACTCTCAGCAATAGACAGATCACCTAAGCAGAAAATCAACAAAGAAACAAGAGCTTTGAATGACATACGGACCAGATGGACCTCATAGATATATACAGAACACTACACCCCAGAACAACAGAATACTCATTCTTTTCGAATGCACACGGAACTTTCTCCAGAATAGACCATATACTGGGTCACAAAACAGGTCTCAACCGATACCAAAAGACTGAGATTACTCCCTGCATATTCTCAGACCACAATGCTTTGAAACTGAAACTCAACCACAAGGAAAAATTTGGAAGAAACTCAAACACTTGGAAACTAAGAACCATCCTGCTGAAGAATGATTGGGTAAACCAGGAAATTAAAAATCAATTTAGACAATTTATGGAGACCAACAAGAATGAAAACACAACTGTCTAAAACCTATCAGACACTGCAAAGGCAGTCCTAAGGAGAAAATACATAGCCATCCAATCCTCACTCAAAAGAATAGAAAAATCTAAAATGCAGTTTTTATATTCTCACCTCAAGAAGCTGGAGCTGGAACAGAAGAACAGGTCTAACCCACACACAAGAAGGCAGGTGATCAAGATTAGAGCAGAGATCAATGAATTAGAAACCAGGAGCACAGTAGAGCAGATCAACAGAACTAGAAGCTGGTTTTTTGAAAGAATAAATAAGATCGATAAGCCACTAGCCAGACTTATTCAAAAGAATAGAGAAAAGACCCAAATTAATAAAATTATGAATGAAAGGGGAGAGGTCACAACCAACACCAATGAAATAGGAAGGATCATTAGAAATTTTATCAACAGCTTTATGACAATAAATTAAACAACCTGGAAGAAATGGATGCCTTCCTGGAAATCTATAAACTACCAAGTCTGAAACAGGAAGAAATTGATTATTTAAACAGACTGATTATGAAGAGATTGAAGCAGTGATTAAAAACCTCCCCAAAAACAAGAGTCCAGGGACTGATGGTTTTCCCGGGGAATTCTACAAAACATTCAAAGAAGAAATAATGCCTATTCTCCTAAAGCTGTTTCAAAAAATAGAAACAGAAGGAAAACTCCCAAACTCATTCTATGAGGCCAGTATTACCTTGATCCCCAAACCAGGCAAAGACCCCATCAAAAAGGAGAATTACGGACCGATATCCCTGATGAATATGGATGCCAAAATTTTCAACAAGATCCTAGCTAATAGGATCCAACAGTACATTAAAAGGATTATCCATCATGACCAAGTGGGATCCATCCCTGGGATGCAAGTCTATCAGTGTGATAGATCACATCAACAAGAAAAGTGTCAAGAACCATATGATCCTCTCAATAGATGCAGAAAAAGCATTTGACAAAATACAGCATCCTTTCCTGATTAAACCCTTCAGACTGCAGGGATAGAGGGTACATTCCTCAATTTCATAAAAACCATCTATGAAAAGCCAACAGCAAATATCATTCTCAATGGGGAAAAGCTGAGAGCTTTTCCCTTAAGATCAGGAACACAACAAGGATGCCCACTCTCGCCATTATTATTCAACATAGTACTAGAAGTCCTTGCAACAGCAATCAGACAACAAAAAGGGATAAAATGTATCCAAATTGGCAAAGAAGAAGTCAAACTGTCTCTCTTCACAGATGACATGATACTCTATATGGAAAACCCAAAAGACTCCACCCCCAAATTACTAGAACTTATAGAGCAATTCAGCAATGTGGCGGGATACAAAATCAATGCTCAGAAATCAGTTGCATTTCTATACACGAACAATGAGACTGAAGAAAGAGAAATCAGGGAATCGATTCCATTTACAATAGCACCAAAAATCATGTTATCTCAGAATTAACTTAACCAGAGATGTAAAGGATCTATATTCTAGAAACTACAAATCACTCTTGAAAGATATTGAAGAAGACACAAAAAGATGGAAAAATATTCCATGCTCAAGGATTGGAAGAATAAACATAGTGAAAATGTCTATGCTATCCAGAGCAATCTACACTTTCAATGCCATCCTGATCAAAATACCAATGACATTTTCAAAGACTGGAACAAACAGCCCTTAAATTTGTGTGGAACCAGAAAAGGCCCCGAATTGCCAAGGAATTGTCAAAAAGGGAAAACAAAGCTGGGGGCATCACGTTGCCAGATTTCAAGTGGTACTACAAAGCTGTGATCACAAAGACAGCATGGTACTGGCACAAAAACAGACACATAGACCAATGGAACAGAATAGAGAACCCAGAAATGGACCCTTGGCTCTTTGGGCAAATCATCTTTGACAAAGCAGGAAAAAACATCCAGTGGAAAAAAGACAGTCTGTTCAGAAAATGGTGCTGGGAAATTGGACAACTATAGACAAAAGAATGAAACTTGACCACTCTCTCACACCATACACAAAGATAAACTCCAAATGGATGAAAGACCTCAATGTGAGACAGGAATCCATCAAAATCCTAGAGGAGAACATAGGCAGCAACCTCTTTGACATCAGCCATAGCAACTTTTTTCATGACACATCTCCAGAGGCAAGGGAAACAAAAGCAAAAATGAACTTGTGGGACTTCATCAAGATAAAAAGCTTCTGCACATCCAAGGAAACAGTCAAAAAAACTAAGAGGCAGCCCACGGAATGGAGATATTTGCAAATGACACTACAGATAAAAGACTGGTATCCAAGATCTACAACGAACTTCTTGAACTCAATACACGAAAAACAAATAATCAAATCAAAAAATGGGCAGAAGATATAAACAGACACTTTTCCAATGAAGACATACAAATGGCTAACAGACACATGAAAAAATGTTCAAAATCATTAGCCATCAGGGAAATTCAAATCAAAACCACATTGAGATACCACCTTACGCCAGTTAGAATGGCAAAAATTGACAAGGCAGGAAACAACAAATGTTGGAAAGGATGTGGAGAAAGGGGATCCCTCTTACACTGTTGGTGGGAATGTAAGTTGGTACAGCTACTTTGGAAAACAGTGTGGAGGTCCCTTAAAAAGTTAAAAATAGAGTTATCCTATGATTCAGCAATTGCACTACTGGGTATTTACCCCAAAGATACAGACGTAGTGAAGAGAAGGGCCATAGGCACCCCAATGTTCATAGCAACATTGTCCACAATAGCTAAATTTTGGAAGGAGCCGAGATGCCCTTCAATAGACGAATGGATCAAGAAAGTGTGGTCCATTTATACAATGGAATATTATTCAGCCATCAGAAGGAACGATTACCCAACATCTGCAGCAACATGGACGGGCCTGGAGGAGATTATGCTAAGTGAAATAAGTCAAGTAGAGAAAGACAATTATCATATGGTTTCACTCATTTATGGAACATAAGAAATAGCAGGAAGATCGGTAGGAGAAGGAAGGAAAGAATGAAGGGGGGGCAAACAGAAGGGGTAATAAACCATGAGAGACTATGGACTCTGGGAAACAAAGTGAGGGCTTCAGAGGGGAGGGGGTTGGGGGACTGGGATAGGCTGGTGATGGGTATTAAGGAGGGCACGTATTGCATGGTGCACTGGGTATTATATGCAAATAATGAATCATGGAACACTACATCAAAAACTGAGGATGTACTGTGTGGTGACTAACATAACATAATAAAAAATTATTATTAAAAAGTAAAAAATTTTTAAAAATTTTTTAAAAAGACACAAGGTGATAAAATGGAAGAATGTTATGCCGTCGGTTACCAAGAGAGGTATTCTTCCCATCTCTCCCTTTCACTATTTCTTAAATCACAGGCTCTCAAGTGTTTGCCTCTTTCTTTATGTTGGTCCATTCTCTTTTTCTGCAGCTAGTGTCCACCATTTATATATCTGTCTGTGCCGAAACAGTGAGCTCAAAGTCACATGGCTCTTTAGTTGAATTATGTTCTACCCACTGAGTACAGTTGGGATATCTCTTAACCAAAATTCTTGAGGAAGTATTTTGATTGGCTGCTGGCTAGACAATAGATTGCCAGGTCTTAGTCCTTTTGTCTCCTACTGATCCAGTCAATCACAGCAATTCTATAATGGATAACATGTACTTTACACTGTTTCAGGGTTGAGGACAGGGCATGTATATTTACAGACTAGAATAAGTCAGAGTAATGTGATCAGCTAAGGAGGTAAGTGGTGTTGAGAAGACCAACTTTTTTATAGACCAAATCACCCTTCTTGTTTAGTATATAAATAAAGTCAGCTGTGTGCATTAAGAAAAACACTTCATCATATCTTTAGTCCACTTGACACACTGACATTTAGGACTTTTCAGTTTTATTAAATTGCCTAGGACCTCCTTGTTTTCTGTTTTATTCTTGGCGTTCTTTGTGCTTGATTCTTAGCCTTCATTTTTTCCTCTCATATAGATTCCCAGTCTTCACATTTTATCACTTTGAACCTTACTGGAAAGTCACAAGGACCCTCAAAAGGGAATAAAGAGAGACTTTGTATCTCTAAAATTATCACCACTGTCATCTTCTTCCTGGTGATTTTGATAACTACACTGGCCACAATTTTAGCAGTCGAAAAACACAAATCTTCCACTGAACGTATGTTGTGCTTGAATGGCTGGATTGGCTACCTGGGAAAGTGCTTCTATTTTTCTGAAAATACAAGAACCTGGACAGCAAGCCAGAACTTCTGTGCCTCTCATGCAGCCACTCTTGCTGTCTTCAACACCACAAAGAACTGGATTTCCTGAAATGATATTCTCACCATTCTCAATATTGGATTGGATTGAGTCGAGAACCAGGACAGACCTGGAAGTGGATAAATGGAACCATATACAGTGGTTGGTTTAAAATAATTGGAATTGGAGAATGCGCCTATCTACACAAAATTGGAATTAGTAGTGCCAGTACGCACTTAGTTAGAAAATGGATTTGCAGCAAATCAGACACGTGTATAACCAGAAGTTAAGACATCATAGATCTAAGATATTTTACACAAAATGTAGTTTTTATTCCTTCTAAAAGAAATATATTAATATAAAAGTACATTAAAAAAAGATACCACTGCAACCCATTTGACTAGAAGGCAGATCTGTTGGCTTTTCTGCACCCTTTACATCTCTCAGCATTGCCCCCTGATTCTTTCCCCATGTAGAGCCTCAGGGGTGTTATCACACTTTAACTCAGGTATTTAGACCCAAACTCCAGTACCAGATTATTTGATGAGTTTTTGGACTCGCCTTCGGGGTGTTATTTGAATGTTTAATTTACCTATGTGATTCTTTAATTTCTTCTAAGAAAAGAGTAGATGGGAACTTTTTACTGGCAGAACAGTTAGTTTCTTATAACTGTTATGTCTCAAAAGTAGGAGATACATTATTTTGTGAAACATGAATGAGAACTAAATTAGCACTTATATATAAGCAGGAAGCAAATAGGACTATTACAGTGAGAAATCTAGGTCAGCAAAGTCATCTTGTTGGACAGGCACCCTAACAGAAAGGACATCTTTCAAGGCTAAAAATATTAGTTAATTGCACATATAAGTCCCTTTTTTGATTTTTGACATTTTGTCTTGGCTACCTTTTGAAGCCTGTACTAGATTCTTATTTGAGGTGCAAAGAAATTCTCACTTCAAAATTATATAGCAGGCTTATTGATAAACTCACCCTTGGTCTTTTTATTCAAGGAGGGTATAATAATAATTGAGTCTTTCAGTAGCAATATAAAAGTGGTGATGCTCTTCCTCTCTTGCCCAATGTCTATGCCTTGACATGGGATATTGTATCACATCCTAATCTCCAACACACTGAGCAGGCATCCAGTGTGTCTCCAACACACTGAGCAGCCTGAATGAATCACTTTATCAGACTTCAGAGTCACAGTTGAGAGCACAATTGCCTATGGAAGTCTCAGTATTCACCCATCTTGCACAAAATATTTTAAACTGGAGTCAGAGGGTGAAATTTAGGGACTGATGTGAGCAATGCTAAGGTGTCTTCTACATTCCTTAGGCAGTCTTTTTCTACCGGTACTCAAGGAACTTGGCTAGAAGATGGTGGGCCAGGCATGGTAAGGAATACAGTTAAATTGCAATGTCACCTTTGGTTAGCCATTTGGCCTCTTTGTAGCTCATTTCCTCAGTAAAATGAAAGTGTTGGGTTAACAGTTCCTGGCTCAGGCAGTAAATTGTTCTGGGGTATTGTAATTGGTTGCAAAGTGTGTCACAGTAATTTGTTGCGGATTACACTTAAAATAGTGATGTTTGGGGAATAATGTTGGTTTCAAGGAGTGAATTCAAAGCTTGTCCTACTATTGTCCCACTCAATTGCTTGGATTGAGGTATGCTTTCATGAGTGAAAGACTAGAAGGTGTATGAGTTCCCTAGGGCTGTCGTAACAAAGTATCACACACAAACTGGATGGCTTAAAACAACAGAAATTTATTCTCTCACAGTTCTGGAGGCTAGAAGTCCAAAATCAAGGTGTTGGCAGGGTCATGTTCCCTCAGAAGCCTCTAGGCTGCAGTGTGGTGAATCATGAACCCTAAATAACATCAGTAACATCCGCAGCCAGTGGTGAACCATCCAGGCACTTGAGAACAATGAGCTAATGTAGATATTTGCTTTTATGGAGACACAGATATCTCTTAAAAAGTAGTAAAACATTCTATATAGCTGAGGACATTTTCTCTGACTTCTGGGTTCCTTTTTGGGAGTCTTTCATTTGGCTTTTGGGGCCCAACTCTCATAGAGCTGTTTAGGTGGACCTTACTGAAATCCCATCTTAAAGTTCCAGAGAGAGTTTTTTCTTTAAGATCCATTACAAAGTCAAACACTCCTACTTGCAACAGTTTTTGTTTCGAATTTAATGTCTAATACCATAGACTAAATTAGTTTTCCTCTGTTTGTCCTTAAAGGAAATAGCAAGCTGCATTTCAACGCCTTAAGAAAGTTGGAGGAATTACTTAATTTTATTTAAAATGCCTTACAAAATTCAGTGTCAATTTCCGTCAGGGCTTCAGTGGGGCTGCGGGATCGTGGGCAGGTAACCCGGTGAGCCAGCGTGGGTGGTGCCGGCCAGGGAGCAGAAGCCAGGGTTTCAACCTAGACCAGGCACAGCCTATCTGTGCCTACCATGGAAACCAGAGCACTGCCGGTAGGAACTGTGGCTGCAAGGTCGTGACCTGTCTTCTCTCTCCCGGACCCTTTCCTGAGACTTCATGGCATAGCTATGCCTTGAATCAGCGCCCCACCCCACCCCCTCGCTGACCGTTGAGTTTTCAGAGGCCTCAGTCCTACAGAAAGATGCAGCCTTCGCTCCTTGCTGGTTGCTGACCGCAGCCTGGGTGCCCTCCCAGTTTGGTTCTGGCAGCCTGCGCCAACGGCCTCTCACAGGTCACCAGCAGCCTGTACATCAGCAATGGTGTGGCTGTCAGCAACAAGCTCAAGCTGTCCAGCAGCCAGATCACCACGGTCATCAACGTCTCGATGGAGGCGGAGAACACCTTATACGAGGACATCCAGTACGTGCAGGTGCCTTGACCGACGCACTCATCTCAAGCCCCTGCGACTTTGAGGGCTCCATTGCCGAGTGCTCCCATCATGTGGAGGTGAAGCGGGGTCACCATCTCTGCTCTGCTCCTTTGCCGCCCTCCACCCGGCACCTCTGAAAGCCTACCAGCCACAGTCCTGCCGACTCCCGCGCCTGGACCGGGTGGTGCTTCTGTCCCGCTCCCTGCCCAACAACGGCTTTCAGGAACGGCTGAGCCACTAACAGCCACAAACAGTTCCAGCTGTTTGGCAAGAACACTGCGCACATGGTCAGTTCCTCTATGGGCATGAGCACTGGCGCCTATGAGAAGGAGGTCGCTTTGATGGCAGCCAAACGGTGAGCCATCCTGGCTAGCCCTGCCCCCGGGGTCAGAGGTGCGGATCTGCCGTTGATCCTACACCAAGATCTGAACTTGAACATTCTACTTTTGTTGATACAGAAAATCAGATGATGGCTTTTATAAGGGCAAGAAAAAAAGGAGGGAAACTGTAGTTTTTAACCTTATAATCCATTTCTTTGAAGAATAAAACTCACTAAACCTGAGATGGTGAAAATATTTCCAACCAGTGAGTGCCAGGGCATGACTGCTGGGGCCTATTCACAGAGCAGGCGTTGTCCTCTCAAAGTCCAATGCATGTGGCAGGCCTGGAATTCCACAGCTTTCCCTAGGCTGACTATGCAGGAGCAAGTCAGCCAGAATCCCACCTTATTCTTTGGAACCTAAAGCCAGAGCCTTAGGTGTCATGGCACCTTCTGTATCTCTCACAATATGTGCTAATCTACTTCATAAGTGGCCTTTATTTTTTTTAAAGATTTTATTTATTTATTCATTCAACAGAGAGAGAGACAGCCAGTGAGAGAGGGAACACAAGCAGGGGGAGTGGGAGAGGAAGAAGCAGGCTCATAGCAGAGGAGCCTGATGTGGGGCTCGATCCCATAACGCCGGGACCACGCCCTGAGCCGAAGGCAGCCGCTTAACCTCTGTGCCACCCAGGCGCCCCCATAAGTGGCCTTTAAATAGTATTCTAGGAGCCCTCAGAGCTGCAGGCTGCCCTTGCCCTCAACTTCAACCATAGTGACTTAACTCTGGGTTTATGGATTGGAGTTAAGCAAAAAAAAACAGTTTTTAAAGAAAATATTTCCTTATATGAAATTTTTTTTTAAAATTTTGAGTGGTGTTCCAGATGGCAAAATCTCAGGGTGACTTGGGTGACCTGCCACCAGCCTTTGATGAAAGGTGTGTTAGTCCCTTTCTCTGGGGCATGTGCTGAGAGGTCAGGCTTGATGTCAGGCCTCAAGTTTCCTTCCACAGGCCTTGGCTCAGAAGGTTAGAGCTGTGGGCCCAGCTCTGTCATCTTTGTCATCTCTTCTTCATGTGATCTGGGGCTTTTTGGAGCTTTAGTTTCCTTACCAATCAAAGCAATGACAGCCCTTCTTTCACAGGGTTCTTGTGAGGATAGCGATCATTGGTTGTTGTTAAGACTAGCAATCATTGGCAAGGATTAGCAATCTAGAGTAAAGGATGACTCTTATAATTAATGATGCTCTCAGGCACTTCTGGTCTGTGGTCAGCGTACTCATCCTCATAACAGTGTTTTCCCCATCTGTGTATGGTCCTTCATTGTTTACAAAGTACTCTTCTAGAAAATCATCCTATGGGAGGTAAAAAATTTAAGGTCATTTCAGACCCGAAAGGAGTGGAAGCCTAGACTCAGCAGCCTTTTCAGAGTTCCCATTGTGTTTAATCCATGTGTATCCAAGGGTTGTGGGTAAGAAGCATGATTCCAGCTCCCCTCAAATGTCTTGTTTAGAATCACTGACCACTAAATTAGCACACCAGTCTGGCTAACTACTAAGATCCATGGAGGCATGTGCCTAAGGGACAGACCAGTTGGTCCTACCAACTAGGCCCTGGAATCTGGGATTGTTCATGCTCCTAGGTGCCTGAAGATGTGGCTTGGGATCAGCTGTTCTAATCAAGAGGTCTGCAGACAAACAATATATGAGAGAAAGAAAAGCACAATTGATGCAGTGCTGTGCCCAGAGCCCAGTGGAGGATGAATATTCTTTCCCTCCAAACATACCTCTGCCCCACTTCTACAAAGGGACTGCCTAGGGATGCAACTGGGGAGAAAAATGAATGAAAAAATCACTGCTCTGGACTGATATTCTCATTTTACAGATGGGAAAACAGACCCACAGAATATCAGGACTGATATGGCAGAGCCCCCCAACACTTCCTTTCTGGCAGAAACCCAAAGGGAAAATGTCTTTTAAAGTACTTTTTAAGGTTGCCTGGGTGGCACAGTTGGTTAAGTGCCCAACTTTTGGTTTCACCTGAGGTTGTGATCTCAGGGTTGTGAGATTGAGCCCCATGTTGGGGTCTGCACTCAGTGCAGAGTCTACTTAAAATTCTCTCTCGCTCTCCCTCTGCCCCTCCTCCACCTCTAAAATAAATAAATCTTTTAAAAAAATAATTTTTAAGAGTAATTTATTTGGAAATATATATTTTTTCACCAAAAAAATTCTTAAATTCACATACTATGAAATTAGCATGCTATAAAATTAATAGTTCTAAGGGTTTTTGTGTTTTTTTGACAGAGAGAGACAGCAAGAGAGGGAACACAAGCAAGGGCAGTGTGAGAGGGAGAAGCAGGCTTCCCGCTGAGCAGGGGGCCCCATGCGGGGCTCGATCCCAGGACCCTGGGATCATGACCTGAGCTGAAGGCAGATGCTTAACAGCTGAGCCACCCAGGCACCCCAGTTCTAAGGGTTTTGATACATGTATGGTTTTATGTAACCAGCTCCACAATCAGAACACAAAGCAGTTCCATACTCTGAAATATTCTCTCATGTTTGCCCTTTGTAGTCAAGCCCTTGGCTCACCCAAGCCTCTGCCAACAGGAATCTGTTCTTCCCTGTGTATTTGCCTTTTCTAAGGTGTCACATAAATGTAATTATGCATGATGTGACTGCTGGAGGCTCGTTTCTTTGAGATTATTTGGGCATAATGTCATTCTCTGAGATTCATCCATGTTGTTTCTTTTTGGTGTCCCACTATATGGATACACCATTTTGTTTTACATTCACCCAATGAAAGATCCTTCGGTTGTTTCCATTTTTTGGTGATTATGAATAAAGCTTCTATAAACATTTATGTAAAAAATATCAATGCATGCTATATTTATTTGCAACAAATATATGGTAAGTCATTTCTAAATGGAAATAAACTAAACATTTTTTTGAGAATAGTGTATTAGGTACAAGAATCAAACTTTTTAATCTATAGTAAGTAGGTTTGATGTTCCATTAACGGGGCTGAATTCTTGGCATGTGACCTCTGCACCTGCCCAAGATCCTCTACTTAAAAGGGCCTGAATACCCTGACAAAGAACAATCCAACTAAAACATGGGCTGAAGACATGAATAGACATGTCTCTCTCTAAAGAAGACATCCAGATGGCCACCAGACACACCCTCCTGCCTTCCTGTTTCTATCACCTATGGTTCAGTGAATAAGACACCACAGGGCCCATTCATCCTGAATTCAATGCTCCCTTCTTACCTGCTCTTCACCCAGGATGCTGAAACACCAGGAATTTAGGTGTAAGACACTTTGTGTCTTCCTGCAGGTTGTGTATGGGAGCAATTCTGAAACCTGAAATATTGGAAGTTGTGCCCAATCCTAGCATGTGCCATCCCTTCCTATATATGGAGCATAAAGCAGGCTCTGGTAGGGTGTGCCAGTTCCTCCCAAGGGTACGGGAGATTTGACTAGAGATCTCAGGAGTTTTGACCCTACATCTTGCTGGCTGGGCCTGAGATCTCATGAGATTTAGATGAAATCTCCCAAGATTTGGACTGAAATCATGTGAGATTTGCCCCAAGAGCCCATGAGATCTGTAAGTGTAAGAGAAACGGTATTTTTTCTTTTTTTCCTGTGGTGTTGTACAAACATAGACATCATTACATATTGAAAACCTGGGAAAACACCCAGGGAGCTTGCCTGTGTGTTCACATGTCCTGCTCTGAGGCACATTGCTTCTTCCTTTTCCTCCTGGCCTCCTCTTTCTATCACTTAAGGTCCCATTCATTCTGAATTCAGTGCTCCCTTATTACTCCCACTCCTCCCAGGATGCTGAGATACCATTACATTCAAGGGGGCAAGGGTTTTTACTCATATAGCCAACACCCAAGGATTGGTTGTGAATTCCTCCTTCAGTCCTGTGGTAAGTGAGAGCACCCATGTCTGATATCCCAAAAGAAAGGTGGCCATCCTCTCCTTCAACTTGAGTCAAGTTCAACTTTCTGAAGAACAGAAAATTCACCTATATGCTGCATGCTGGAGGATCTGGTGAGCTCAGGAGGTGCCCTTTCAAGGAATATTGTACCAAGGCCTGCATCCAAAACCTTGAGCATCAGCTGGGAGTCCCAAGCTACTATACCTGAATCACTGCAGCCTCTAACCATTCATGGGAAGGGCAAATCAAAAAAACTAATACCAGATTTCCCTCTCTTTCTGAAGGAAGAATGCAGAGTTTTTGCTGACAGTGCTCCCAGGTGTAGGCAATGGAGGTTTCCCTTTACCCAAGCCCACAGTTGTTTCCCATTCCTGGGAATGAGAATTGTGTTGCTAGGAGATTATCCTAGTCACTTCAATTAAAACATCATGTCTCATCTCATCTCTAATAAACTGGCCCACCATATATCCTTTTCCATACTCTTTTGGCCCACCACATATCAATTTCCATCCTCTCGCTCTTTTCCTGTCTAGGTTCACCTTGTGTGCCATTTGGATCTAGAGTAGAGCAATATCCTCTTCTTTAAACTGAGAAGTCTGGAAGATTCCTTGTGACTGCGCAGAATTGTGGGTCACAGAACCCCCTTTAAATGTACTCTCCAAAACTATGTTCACATGAGGAGACCTAAGGCATTTAAAGGTTCCAAGCAGTGAATGTGTGTGTGTAGGCTTGGCCAGAGGATTTTATTTATTTATTTATTTATTTATTTATTTATTTATTTTTATTATTATGATATATTAGTCACCATACAGTACATCATTAGCTTTTGATGTAGTGTTCAATGATTCGTTGTTTTCATATAACACCCGGCGCTCCATGCAATACATGCCCTCCTTAATACCCATCACCAGGCTAGCCCATCCCCCCACTCTCCTCCCCTCTGAAACCCTTCATTTGTTTCCCAGAGTCCATAGTGTCCATGGTTCATCTCCCCCTTTCTTCCCCCCCCTTCATTTTTCCCTTCCTTCTCCTAATGATCTCCCTGCTATTCCTTATGTTCTACAAATAAGTGAAACCATATGATAATTGTCTTTCTCTGCTTGACTTATTTCACTTAGCATAATTTCCAACATGCAAATGTTGGGTAATCGTCCTTTTTAATAGCTGAGTAATATTCCATTGTATATATGGACCACATCTTCTTTATCCATTTGTCTTTTGAAGGGCATCTTGGTTCACTCCACAGTTTGGCTATTGTGGACATTGCTGCTATGAGCATTGGGGTGCATATGGTCCTTCTTTTCACTGCATCTGTATCTTTGGGGTAAATGCCTACTAGTGCAATTGCTGGTCATAGGGTAGCTCAATTTTTAACTTTCTGAGGAACCTCCACACTGTTTTCCAAAGTGGCTGTACTAACTTCAATTCACACCAACAGTGAAGAGGGTTCCCCTTTCTCCACATCCTCCCCAACATTTGTTGTTTCCTGCCTTGTCAATTTTTGCCATTCTAACTGGTGTAAGGTGGTATCTCAATGTGGTTTTGATTTGAATTTCTCTGATGGCTAATTATTTTGAACATTTTTTCATGTATCTATTAGCCATTCCTATGTCTTCATTGGAAAAGTGTCTGTTAATACCTTCTGCCCATTTTTTGATTTATTTGTTTCTTGGGTATTGAGTTTGAGAAGTTCTTTATAGATCTTGGATACCAGTGCTTTATCTATAGTGTCATTTGCAAATATCTTCTCCCATTCCATGGATTGCCTCTTTGTTTTGTTGACTGTTTCCTTTGCTGTGCAGAAGCTTTAAATCTTGATGAAGTCCCAGATGTTCAGTTTTGCTTTTGTTTCCCTTGCCTCTGGAGACGTGTCATGAAAGAAGTTGCTGTGGCCAATAATGAAGAGGTTACTGCCTATGTTCTCCTCTAGGATTTTGATGGATTCCTGTCTCACATTGAGGTATTTCATCAACTTTGAATTTATCTTTGTGTATGGTGTGAGAGAATGCTTGCGTTTCATTCTTCTCTATATAGCTGTCCAATTTTCCCAGCACCTTTTATTGAAGAGACTGTCTTTTTTCCATTGGATATTTTTTTCTGCTTACACTGTAGAAAATTAGATGACCATAGAGTTGAGGGTCCATATCTTGGCTTTCTATTCTGTTCCATTGATCTATGTGTCTGTTTTTGTGCCAGTACCATGCTGTCTTGGTGATCACAGCTTTGTAATATAGCTTGAAATCAGGCAATGTGATGCCACCAGTTTTGCTTTTCTTTTTCAACATTTCCTTGGCAATTTGGAGTCTATTCTGATTTCACATGAATTTTAGAATTGTTTGTACCAGCACTTTGAAAAATGTCATTGGTATTTTGATTGGGATTGTATTGAAAGTATAGAAGATTGCTGTGGGTAGCATGGACAATTTAAATTGTTTATTATTAAATGTTTATTCCTCTGATCCATGAGCATGGGAGGCTTTTCCATCTTTTTGTGTCTTCTTCAATGTATTTCATAAGTGTTCTGTAGTTTCTAGAGTATAGATCCTTTACCTCTTTGGGTAGGTTTATTCCAAGCGATCTTATGGTTTTTGGTGCTATTGTAAACGGAATCTATTCCCTAATTTTTCTTTCTTCAGTCTCACTGTTAGTTTATAGAAATGCAACCGATTTCTGTGCATCGATTATGTATCCTGACACATTACTGAATTGCTGTATGAGTTCTAGTAACGTGGGGGTGGAATCTTTTGGGTTTTCCACATAAAGTATCATGTCATCTATGAAGAGAGACAGAGTTTTACTTCTTCTTTACCAAATTGAATACCTTTTATTTCTTTTTGCTGTCTGATTGCTGTTGCTAGGATGTCTAGTACTATGTTGAGCAATAATAGCGAGAGTGGGCATCCTTGTCATGTTCCTGATCTTAAGGGAAAGGCTCTCAGCTTTTCCCCATTGAGAATGATATTTCTGTGGGCTTTTCATGGATGGGTTTTATGAAATTGAGGAAGGTACCCTCTATCCCTACACTCTGGAGAGTTTTAATCAGGAGAGGATGCTGTATCTTGTCAAATGCTTTTTCTGCATCAATTGAGAGGACCATATGATTCTTGTCTCTTCTCTTATTAATGTGTTCTATCACCCTGATTGATTTGTTAATGTTGAACCACGCTTGCATTCCGTGGATGAATCCCACCTGGTTGTGATGGATAATCCTTTAATGTACTGTTGGACCCTATTAGCTAGGATCTTGTTGAGAATTTTGGCATCCATATTCATCAGGGATATCGGTCTGTAATTCTCCTTTTTGATGTGGTCTTTTCCTGGTTTGGGGATCAAGGTAATACTGGCCTCATGGAATGAGTTTGGTAGTTTTCCTTCTGTTTCTTTCTTTCTTTTCTTTTCTTTTTTTTTTTTTTTTGAAACAGCTTCAGAAGAGTAGGTATTATTTCTTCTTTAAATGTTTGGTAGAATTCCCCAGGGAATCGATCAGGCCCTGGACTCTTGTATTTTGGGAGATTTTTGATCACTCCTCCAATCTTGTTACTGGATATTGGCCTATTTAGGTTGTCAGTCTCTTCCTTTTTCTTAGAATTAATCTGTTTTTATTATTTATTATTTTTTAGAAAATTTATTTATTTATTTATTTAGTAGAGAGAGAAAGAGAGAGCAAGAAAGCAAGTGCAAGCAGGAGAAGTGGCAGAGGGAGAGGGAGAAGACTCCCTGCTAAGCAGGGAGCCTGACATCAGTCTCTTCCTGTTTCAGTCTTGGTAGTTTATAGGTTTCCAGGAAGGCATCCATTTCTTCCAGGTTGCTTAATTTATTGACATATAGTGGCTGATAATAATTTCTAATGATTGTTTCTATTTCCTTTGTGTTAGTCGTGATCTCTCCCCTTTCATTCACAATTTTATTAATTTGGGTCCTTTCTCTTTTCTTTTGGATAAGTCTGGAGAGTGGTTTATCAATCTTATTGTTTCAAAGAACTAGCTACTAGTTTCGTTGATCTGCTCTACTGTATTTCTAGTTTCTAATTCATTGATCTCTGCTCTAATCTTAATTATTTCTCCTCTCGTGCATGGCTTAGGCCTGTTCTTTTGTCCCATCTCCAGTTGTTTAGGGTGTGAGTATAGGGTCTGTATTTTAGATTTTTCTATTCTTTTGAGTGAGGCTTGGAAGGCTATGTATTTCCCCTTTAGGACCGCCTTTGCAGTATCCTACAGGTTTTGGATGGATGTGTTTTGGTTCTCATTTGGTCCATAAATTGCTTTAGTTCTTCTTTAATTTCCTGGCTTACCCAAACATTCTTAAGCAGGATGGTCCTTAGCTTCCAAGTGTTTGAGTTTCTTCCAAATTTTTTCTTATGATTGAGTTCCAGTTTCAAAGCATTGTGGTCTGAGAATATGCAGGGAATAATCTCAATCTTTTGGTATCAGTTGAGACCTGTTTGTGAGCCAGTATATGATCTATACTGGAGAAAGTTCCATGTGTGTTCAAAAAGAATAAGTATTTTGTTGTTTTAGGGTGGAATGTTCTGTATATATCTATGAGGTCCATCTGGTCCAGTCTGTCATTCAAAGGTCTTGTGTCTTTGCTGATCTTCTCCTTAGATGATCTGTCTATTGCTGAGAGTGGAGTGTTGAGGTCCCCTACTATTAGCATATTATTATCAATATGTCTCTTTATTTTGGTTAACCATTGGCTTATGTAGTTGGCTGCTCCCATGTTGGGGGAATAGATATTTATAATTGTTAGATTGTCTTGTTGGATAGACCCTTTAATAATGATATAGTGTCCTTCTATATCTCTAACTACAGTCTTTAGCTTAAAATCGAACTTGTCTGATATGAGAATTGCTATCCCAGCTTTCTTTTGAAGTCCATTGGCATGAAAAATTGTTCTCCATCCCTTTACTTTCAGTCTGGATATACCTTTAGGTTCAAAGTGAGTCTCTTGTAGACAGCATGTGGATGGGTCATATCTTTTTATCCAATTTGCAATCTGTTGCATTTTATGTGAGCATTTAGGCCATTCACATTGAGAGTGATTATTGAGAAATACGATTTTAATATCATCATGTTGTCTGTGAAGTCATTGTTTCTGTAGATTGTCTCTGTAAATTTATGTTCTGTATCACTCTTGAGGTCTTTCTCCTTTTATAGAACACCCCTTAATATTTCTTGTAGGGCTGGCTTGGTGGTCACATATTCTTTCAGTTTCTGCCGGTCTTGGAAGCACCTTGTCTTTCCATCCATTCTGGATAAAGTATCCTTGGCTGCATGTTCTTCTCATTTAATACCCTGAAGATGTCTTGCCAGCTCTTTCTGGCTTGCCAGGTCTCTGTGGGCAGGTCTGACATTATTCTGATGTTCCTCCCTCTGTACACAAGAAACCTCTTCCCCCTTGCTGCTTTCAAGATAGTTTCATTGGATCTAAGATTTGCAAATTGTACTATTATATGTCGTGGTGTTGGTCTGTTCTCATTGATCTTGGAGGGGTCCTCTCTGCCTCTTGGAAATGAATGCTGTTTCCTTCCCCAGATTAGGGAAATTCTCAGCTATGATTTGCTCAAATATATCTTCTAGACCTCTCTCTTTCTCCACCCCCTCAAGGATCCCAATAATTCTGATATTGGAATGTTTCATTGAGTAAGTAATCTCTCTCAGCTTAGTTTCTTGAAATTGGATTCATTTTTCCCATGCCACCTCTTTTTCCTTCTTTTCTATCATCTTATTCTCTAACTCACTAATTCGTTCTTCTGCCTCATTTACCCTGGCAGTTAGAGCATCCAGTTTAGACTGCATTTCATTCATAGCATTTTTAATTTCTGCCAGATTAGATCTCATTTCAGCCCTTAGAGATTCTATATTCTCATTAATATTTTTCTCAAGCTTAGGTATCATCTTGATAATTGTACTCTGAAATCCATTTGTGGCATCTTGCTTATATCCATGTCAGTTAGTTCTGTGGCAGAAGCCACAGTCTCTGACTCTTTCCTTTGCTGGGGGTTCCTCTTCTTTGTCATTTTGATGATGTGTAGTTGCTGGAATGTATAGAGTCCAAATTACTGACCAGGACCCAAGCAAGATGCACCTGTTTTATAGGGACCTTAGGGAAGTGGGCTTCTTGTCCTTCCAGTCTGCCTTCTGGGGGAGAGGTCTGCCATGCTGATACTCAGACAACCCTGTTTGGGCTGAGTTGCCCTGTCCCCTGGGGGGAGAGGGATGGGCTCAGTGAAAACCCATTTTGGGGGGGGGGCTTTTGTTCTCTGGTGGCTTTCCCTGGTGGCTTTCATTGTCTCTTCTGAGAGTCAGAGCAGAAGTAACTGTATCCAAACCTCTGTCTCAGTCTGCTCTTCACTGAGCTCTCCAGGCCACACTGACTCTGTTTCTGTCTGTGCTGCTAAAAACCCTCAGAGTCCTGGTTTGTGCACCCCACAGCCACTCCCCCAGTCCTCGTTCCCAAGGCCGGGCACATCTCTGCCCTTTGTGCATCTAAAACCACCAGCTGGTTTGCACGCGTGCTCTCGAGCTCCAGGTTTCAGTCTGGTGCAGTGTTCTCAAGACCTTTCCCCACCGCTACCTCTCTGTGAGTTTGTGCCCTGTTCCCAGTGTGGGGGGCTTTTGCCTTCCCAGTGCAAGAGCATAGAGGCTCCCTCCCCCTTCCGTTTATCTTCTGATATCTGCCCACAGACTCTGGGCTCCCTGTTTCATACCTCAAGACCAACTACCGGAGAAGTTCTATTTATAGAGATCCAGATTATCTTCTTACATCTCAGGCTGATTTCATGTGTGTTCAGAACGGTCTGGGTAGATATCCAGCCCAACTCAATGGACCAGTTGAAATAGGGTCCCGTACTCCTCCACAATCTTTCCCCCCCTTTCTCCTTGGCCAGAAGATTTTAGAAGGTGCTGACCTCATTTCTTGTGTAAGGGAAAAAATTAGACATCTTGTTACTGATTTATCCCATTGCCAATTTAAATATAGATTATTGGCCCTGCTTATGTACATTCCTATACTTTTGTTGATTTTCTGTCTAGGTCTTGGTTCACATTCAGGCTGGAAAGTGCTTTTACTCACAGCCAGAACGTAGTGATTCTGGTGAGTTCTGCCTCTGGTCCTGTGTGATGTGACAGAATTAGTGTCTGTTATCCTGTAAAAGAGTTGGCCCTCTTGTCCCTGAGCTTGCTGTATGGCTGCGTTGGATAAAGGTGTGGATGGGTAGCCAGGGCGCCTCCCTCCCCTGGCTGAGTGAGAAGCCTTCACTCTGGAGAACCTAGTTTAAAAAAAAGATCAAAGGAATGGGAATAGACACAGAGGAAGTTAGGACTTTCTTAGTGTTGAGAATAAAATCATGTTGAGAATAAAGTGTCTACAAAAATCTCTTAACAAGCTAGCAGTCTCAGGAATAAGAAAGACCTGTTGTCTTGGGTAATGGGAAATCTCCATTGGCTACACCTGGGAGCCAAGGATGTAAGAGACCTTCATTCTTCCTTCATAAAGAGAGGGAAAACTTCTGGATTGAATGACTCTCCAGTCTCTCCAGACCTATGGAAAATAAAACAAGTGGTTTAGGGTTAGCAGATTAATTCTCCCGGCTGAAGATGTACTTAGAAATGGTCATTGGAGCAGTATTCCCTCAAAGAGCTCTTTCTACACTGAATAGGTTCTGGAGCATACTGCTCATGTGTGAACTGTCTGCTATTCAGAATCAAGACATCTCTGTTAGCAGGGAAGGGAAATGAGCTGGCTACCAATCACAGCATGTCAAACAGCAGGACAAGAACCAGGTCTCAGAGACAGAAGGGGAAACTTTCCTTTTGGCTATCATAAACTTATTGCTCTCACATAGCACAGGATCCAAGTGGGAACTTGCCAACAACACTGGGTACTGGTTGTGTGATGTCAACCGTATTACCCCTAAATGTGAACCTAGTTACAAAAACAGTAAGAGGATGGGAATGGCTTCAAGGAAGACCAAAGTTCTACATTTCAAATAGAAATTAAAGTTTTCTGGGGGTGAGATGTCTAACTTCAGCTCCCCTAGCCCCAGAAACGAGGCAAACTCCTTCCCAAAACCTCTGGCCTTGCCTACACAAAGACAAACTTCTGAGCTCCTTCAAATGACGTAGCTTCCTAATGTTAATATTGTTTTGAAGACAAATTACAAGGGTGCCTGTGGCATAACCTATCTCAGAGTCACAGGGACTTAGTCAGATTTCCCAGTTTAAATCAGAAAATATTGTTCTGGGAACACTAGCTCTCAGGGACCTCCAGGAGAACCTAGTTTGAAAAAAGAGCACAGGGATGTATATGTATGCATGAAGGCAAGGTTCTTTATTGACTCCAAGGGGAAAATTTCTACATTTCAAATGGGAATGGAATAAATTTGGGGTAGATATGTCCAACTTAATTTCTCCATGCCCCAGAAATGACACCAGCTCCCTTCCAAATCCTCTAGCCAAACCTACACACATTCTCTGGTGGGCTGATTCAAATTACCTCGGTTTCATGATATCCACAGAGTTCTGAAACTCAACGTTAAGGGGCTCTGTGGTCCAAGGTATTCCACAGTTCCAAGAACTCTTCCAGACTCCCTATATTACATAAAATATGGTTCTGAGACACTTCTGAATGACCCCTTAGATTGAATTGATTTTGAAAAAAGAGCAAATAAATGGAAATGGACACATGGAGGCCCAAAGTGCTTCATGGAGACAAGAATGGTATAATATTGAGAATGAAGTGGCTAGCACAATGTCTAAACAATCTGGCCATATTAGCAATAAGAAACTCCAGTGGTCTTGGGCAAAGGGAAACCTCCATTGGCTACATCTGGGAACTGAGTAACAAGAGACCTTCATTCTTGTGTTTTTTTTTTTTAATTTTCAAATGAGAGAAGAGATAGAGACAGAGAGAGCAAGAGCACACAGGGTGATGGAGGGACAGAGGGAGAAAGAGAATCTCAAGCAGGCTCCATGACCCACGTGGAGTGCTATGTGGAGCTCAGTCTCACAACTATGAGATCATGACCTGAGCCAAAATTAAGAGTGAGATGCTTAACCAACTGAGCCACCCACGTGCCCCAAGAGGACTTCATTCTTTTTTCACAAAGAGAGGGAAAGCTTCTGAAGCTGGAGGTTTTTCTGCCTTTCCCTCAGTGCATAGAGGCAGCGTGATTCAGAGGTACCAGGCTGCAACTTCCAGCTGATGATCAAATGTTTGGAACTGGTATTTGGAACACTATTCCTCAAAAAAGCTATTTCTGACTGAAAAGGTCCTGGAGCATAGTAGGCCATGCACGATCCATCTGTTCTTCAGAATGAAGGCATCTCAATCAGCCAAGAGTGTGGCAAGTTAGATACTCACCTCTGTGCTGCCTCAGCTGGCCAAGAACCAAGTGCTCAGGGCCAGAAGGGCAAACTTTTCTTTCAAATATTAGACTCTGATTTTTCTATCTCAGCACAGGTCCAGAGTGGGAACTCACCACCAATCCCTGGGTGCTCTGTGAGTTAAAACACCATGGCCCATGAAGATGACCCAAGCCCTTGTTAGAGAAACAGTAAGTACTGTTTGGGAATAACTACAAAGAGTGCCAAAGTCCAATGTCAAGTTGTAATGGGATACATCTTGCAATATGATATCTACCACTTGTGCCCAAAATGAGGCCAGCTTCCTCCCCAAACCTCTGCCAGAGCCTACACACAACCATTCTCTGCTAGGCCCTTCAAATTCTCTAGGCCTCCTGATGTCAATGTACTTCTTTTTTCATATTTAACACCCTAATTACTTTGTTTTTATTTTTTTAATGTTATGTTAGTTTTTATTTTTTTAATGTTATGTTAGTCACCATACAGTACATCATTAGTTTTTGATGTAGTGTTCCATGATGCGTTGTTTGTGTATAATAATTTACTTCTGAAGCCAAGTTACCAGAGGCATTTTGACCTAACCTATCCCATAGTGACAAGCATTCAGCCACACACTTCCATTGAAACCATAAGATATAGCTCTGAGGCACTAGCTCTGAATGGCCCCCAGGGAGAACCTAGTTTGAAAAAAGAGCAAAGGAATGGAAATAGATCCACAGAGGGCAAAAATTCTTCATTAGGGATGAAAATTGGATAATGTTGAGCATGAAGTGACTAGCACACTCTCCTAACAGGTTGGCAGTTTTGGGAATAAGAATCACCCACGGTTGTGGGTTAAGGGGAACTGCCATGTGCTACCCCAGGAAAGCTTTAGCCAGAGCCTTGCATTCTTCCTCCATAAAGGGAAGGAATGTTTCTGGTGGTGGCTGTTATTTCTGCTTTTCCATCAGTGGTTAAAGGTAGCAGTGATTCAGGGATAGCAGGTTGGTTCTCCCACCTGATGACCGAGTATTTGAAACTGTTTCTCAGTGAAGTATTCCTTGAAAAAGTCTTTTTGCACTGACCAGCTCCAGGAGCATGCTGCCCATGCGGGAATGGTCTGTTATTCAAAATGAAGGCGTCTCGATCGGCTAGGGGATGGAGGCAAGCTGGCTACCCATCATTGCACTTAACTAACTGGCCAAGAATCAAGCGCTCAGGAACAGGAGTGCCATATTTCCTTTGGGATATCAGATTCTGACTGCTCTTGATTGGCACAGGACAAGACTTGAACTCACCACCCCTCCCTGGGTGCTAGCTGTGTGAGTGACAGCACCATGGCCCCTGATGGTGACCAAAACCTTGTTAGAAAAATAGCAAGAAAATGGGACTATCTGCAATTAGAGTCAGAGTTCTACACTTCAAATGGGAATGAAATAAATCTGGGAATGAGATGTCTAACTTCGTTTTCCCTTACCCTACAAATGAAGGCAGCTCCCCACCCCAAATCCTTTGGCCATGCCTACACACAAATATTCACTATTGGGCACCTTCAAATGCTTAATCCTGCCAAAGTCAAAATAGTTCAGAAGCCAAAATAAGAGGGGCCCTGTGGCCCAAACTGTCCCACAGTCTCAAGGACGTGGCCAGACTCCCAGTTGAATACAGAGGGTATCACTCTAGGACATTCGATCTGGATGGCCATCAGGGAGAACCTAGTTTGAGAAAACATCAAAGGGATGGAAATGAAGTACTTGAAAGCCAAAGTCCCTCATTAGAAAAGAGAATGGGATAATGTTGAAAATGAAGTGACTAGCACAATTTCCTAGCAAGCTCGTTGTGTCAAGACTAAGAAAGAGTTGTAGGCTTGAGCAAAGGGAAAACCCTACTGACCACGCCCAGGAGCCCTGTTAGAAAAATCCTGTGTTCTTCTTTGGGAAAGAGAAAGAAAGCTTCTGGCCCTTGCTGTTTTTCCTGCCCTTCCAATCAGGGTATCCAGGCAGGATCAGTTCAGTTAAATCAGGTGGTTGCTCAGGCCAAGGCTCAAGTGTTTGGAACTATGCCTTGGGGAAGTATCTGAAAGGGCTCTTTCTGTACTGACCAGGTCCTGGAGCAAACCGGGCATGTGCAAAACATCTGCTCCCCAGAATGAAAATATCTTGGGCAGCCAGGGGTGGGAGGCAAGCTCCCTACCCATACCTGGGCTTACTCCAGCTGGCCAAAAAGCAAGTGCTCTAGGGCAGGAAGGCCATCTTTTCTGGAATTATCAGACACTGATTGCTCTTGCTTAGCATAGGAACAGAGTAGAAAAGGTCTATCAATCTCTGCATGCTGTCTGTGTGAGGTACAGCCCCATCACCCCTGAATGTAAGTGAAGAACAAGTTAGACATACAGCAAGAGAATGGGAATGGCAACCAGAAGGTCCAAGTCCTACATTTCAAATCATGATAGATGTTAGTTGGAAGATGCTTTTCTACACAGTTCTGTTTCAATGAGTTAAATAATGGCACATTTACTATGGTTTCACAAATATATTGGAAAATGTTTCTATCTTTATGAAGGAAGATGTCAGTTGAAAGTTGCTGTTATACAATGTTCTTTCAATGAGTCAAATATACGCTGTTTCCTTCTGCCTCAACACATATATTTGAAAACACCACTATCTTAATTTCAAAAGATGTCATTTGAAAGATGCTTTCAACACAGTGTCATTTAATTGAGTTTAGTGTTTTGCACTTGCCTTAGGCTTCCACACATACATTTGAAAACACTTCTATCTTCATGAAACAAGATTTTAGTTGAAACTTACATTCCCCACAGACATTTTCTCAGAGGTAAATATGTGGCACTGTCCTTACGCTTTCACAGATATATTTGTAAACATTTCTGTCCTCATGAAACAAGATGTTAGTTAAAAGTTGCATTCTCCACAGTCTTATTTTTCAGAGACAAGTACATGGCACTACCTTATGCTTCCACACTTACACTTGAAACACTTCTATCTTTTTTTATAATATTTTTTATTATATTATGTTAGTCACCATACAGTACATCCCTGGTTTTTGATGTAAAGTTCCATGATTCATTAGTTGCATATAACCCCCAGTGCACCATGCAATACATGCCCTCCTTACTACCCATCACCAGCCTATCCCATTCCCCCACCCTCTCCCCTCTGAAGCCCTCAGTTTGTTTCTCAGAGTCCATAATCTCTCATGCTTCATTCCCCTTTCTGATTACTCCCCTTTTTTTATCCCTTTCTCCTCCTACTGATCTGAAACACTTCTATCTTGATGAAACAAGACATTGGTGAAAGTTGCATTCTACATAGACTTGTGTCTCAGACTTAGATACCTGGCACTTTCTTTATGTTCCACACATACAATTGAAAACGCTTCTATCTTCATGAAACAATGTTAGTTTAACGTTGCATTCTCAGGATGCCCAGGTGGCTCAGTTGGTTAAGCGTCTCCTTTCATCTAGGTCATAATCCCAAAGGCTTGGGATCAAGTCTGGCACTGGGCTCCTTCCTCACGTAGAAGCCTTCTTCTCCCTCTACCTCCCACTCTCCTGTTTCTGTTCTCTATTTCTCTCTGGCAAAAGAAAATAATATATTTGTTAAAGAGTTTCATACTCCATTGATCTATGTGTCTGTTTTTGGGCCGGTACCATGCTGTCTTGGTGATCACAGCTTTCTAATATAGCTTGAAATCAGGCAACATGATGCCACAAGCTTTGTTTTTCTTTTTCAACATTTCCTTGGTGATTCAGGGTCTTTTCTGGTTCCACACAAATTTTAGGGTTGTTTGTTCCAGCTCTTTGAAAAATGGCATTGGTATTTTGATCAGGATGCCATTGAAAGTATAGATTGCTCTGGGTAACAGAGACACTTTAACAATGTTTATTCTTCTGATACATGAGCATGGAATGTTTTTTTCCATCTTTTTGTGTCTTCTTCAATGTCTTTCATAAGTGTTCTGTAGTTTCTAGAGTATAGATCCTTTACCTATTTGGGTAGGTTTATTCCAAGCGATCTTATGGTTTTTGGTGCTATTGTAAACGGAATCTATTCCCTAATTTCTCTTTCTACAGTTACATTGCTAGTTTTTAGGAAAGCAACTGATTTCTGTGCACTGATTTTGTATTCTACCACATTACTGAATTGCTGTATGAGTTCTAGTAATGTGGGGGTGGAATCTTTTGGGTTTTCCACATAAAGTATCATGTCATCTGCGAAGAGAGACAGAATTTTACTTCTTCTTTACCAAATTGAATACCTTTTATTTCTTTTTGCTGTCTGATTGCTGTTGCTAGGATGTCTAGTACTATGTTGAGCAATAATGGTGAGAGTGGGCATCCTTGTCATGTTCCTGATCTTAAGGGAAAGGCTCTCAGCTTTTCCCCATTGAGAATGATGTTTCTGTGGGCTTTTCATGGATGGGTTTTATGAAATTGATGAAGGTACCCTCTATCCCTACACTCTGGAGAGTTTTAATCAGGAGAGGATGCTGTATTTTGTCAAATGCTTTTTCTGCATCAATTGAGAGGACCATATGATTCTTGTCTCTTCTCTTATTAATGTGTTCTATCACCCTGATTGATTTGCAAATGTTGAACCACACTTGCATCCCAGGGATGAATCCCACCTGGTTGTGATGGATAATCCTTTAATGTACTGTTGGATCCTATTAGCTAGGATCTTGTTGAGAATTTTGGCATCCATATTCATCAGGGATATCGGTCTGTAATTCTCCTTTTTGATGTGGTCTTTTCCTGGTTTGGGGATCAAGGTAATGCTGGCCTCATAGAATGAGTTTGGTAGTTTTCCTTCTGTTTCTATTTTTTGAAACAACTTCAGGAGAATAGGTATTGTTTCTTCTTTGAATGTTTGGTAGAATTCCCCCAGGGAATCCATCTGGCCCTGGAGTCCTGATTTTTGGGAGATTTTTTATTACTACTTCAATCTCGTTACTGGTTTGGTCTATTTAGGTTGTCATTTTCTTCCTGTTTCCGTCTTGGTAGTTTATATGTTTCCAGGAAGGCATCCATTTCTTCCAGGTTGCTTAATTTATTGGCATACAGTTGCTGATAAGAATTTCTAATGATTGTTTCTATTTCCTTGGTGTTAGTCTTGATCTCTCCCCTTTCATTCATAATTTTATTAATTTGGGTCCTTTCTCTTTCTTCTGGATAAGTTTGGAGAGTGGTTTATTGATCTTATTAATTGTTTCAAAGAACCAGCTACTAGTTTCGTTGATCTGCTCTACTGTATTTCTGGTTTCTAATTCATTGATCTCTGCTCTAAGCTTAATTAATTCTCTTCTTGTGTGTGGCTTAGGCCTCCTTTGTTGTTCCATCACCAGTTCCTTAAGGTGTAACTATAGAGTCTGTAGTCTAGATTTTTCTATTCTTTTGAGTGAGGCTTGGATGGCTGTGTATTTCCCCCTTAGTACCACCTTTGCAGTAGCCCATTGGTTTTAGACCGATGTGTTTTCATTCTCATTGGGTTCCATAAATTGTTTAAGCCATCAGAAAGTGTGATTACTCAACATTTGCATCAACATGGGTGGAACTGGAGGAGATGATGCTAAGTGAAATAACTCAAACAGAGAAAGACAATTATCATATGGTTTCACTTATTTGTGGAACATAAGGAATAGCAGGGAAGACATTAGGAGAAGGATGGGGAGAATGAAGGGGGAAGAAAGAGGGGAAGTCAAACCATGAGAGACTATGGACTCTGGGAAACAAACTGATGGTTTTAGAGGGGAGGGGGATGGGAGGATGGGTTGGCCTGGTGATGGGTATGAAGGAGGGCACATCTTGCATGGAGCACTGGGTGTCATATGCGA
Organism: Ursus americanus; assembly: GCF_024610735.1. Taxonomy (NCBI): domain Eukaryota; kingdom Metazoa; phylum Chordata; class Mammalia; order Carnivora; family Ursidae; genus Ursus; species Ursus americanus. Next base: position 65,037,095 of record NC_142132.1, read on the forward strand.
ACAATGAATCATGGAGCACTACATCAAAAACTAATGATGTACTGTATGGTGACAAACATAACATAATAAAAAAAATAAAAAGTGTCATACTCCAAATGCTTCTATATTAGAGTTAAGTGTATGACACTTTCATTATATTTCCACATATACATTTCAAACTATTTTTATCCACTTGAAACAAGAGGTTAGTTGAAAGTTGCATTCTCCACAGACTTGTTTCTCAGAGTTAAGTATATGGCAGTGCCTTATGTTTCCATCAATACATTGAAAACACTTCTATCTTCATGAACCGAGTTATTGGTTGAAAATTTCATTCTCCACAACTTGGTTTCTCAGTGTTAAGTATATGGCATTCTCCTGATGCTTTCCACACTTATGTTTTGAAACGCTTCTATCTTGATGAAACAAGACATTAGTAAAGTTGCATTCTACATAGACTTGTGTCTCAGACTTAGGTACATGGCACTTTCTTTATGTTCCACCTGTACATTTGATAACACTTCTATCTTCATGAAAAAATATGTTAGTTGAACATTGCATTCTTGGGATGCTTGGGTGGCTCAGCTGGTTAAGCATCTGCTTTCATCTAGGTCATAGTCCCAAGGTCTTGGGACCGAGTCTGACACCAGGCTCCTTGCTCAGGTGGGAGCTTGCTTCTCTCTCTGTCTCCCACTCCCCCTGTTTCTCTTCTCTATATCTCTCTGGCAAAAATAAAATAAAAAATATTTTTTAAAAAAAGTTTCATTCTCCAAATGCTTCTCACTTAGAGTTAAGTGTATGACGCTTTCACTATATTTCCAATACATATGTTTCAAAATATTTTTATCCTCAGGAAACAAGAGGTTAGTTGAAAGTTGCATTCTCCACAGATATTTTTCTCAAAGTTAAATATATGGAATTTTCCTTTGGGGAACTAGAAATCCAAACAACGAGATACCACCTTACACCAGTTAGAATGGTTAAAATCAAACAAGACAGGGAAAAACCAATGCTGATGAGGACGTAGAGAACAGGGAACCCTACTACACTGATGGGGGAAATGTATGCTTCTACAGCCAATCTGGAAAACTGTATGGCAGTTCCTCAAGAAGTGAAACATAGAGCTACCCTGTAGTGAAAAGAAGGAGCACACAGACCGCAACATTCATAGCACCAATGTCAACAATAGCCCACCTGTGGAAGGAGCCAAGGTGTCCTTCTACAGGTGAATGGATAAAGTAGATGTAGCTTAAGTATACAATGGAATATGACTCAGCCAGCAGAAAGGATGAATCCCTACCATTTGCATCAACATAGATGGACTGGAGGGGATCATGCTAAGTGAAACAAGCAAAGAAAGACAAATACCATATGGCTTCACTCCCATGTGGAATGGAAGGAATAGCGCAAAGGGGCATTGGGGAAGGGAGGGAAAACTGGATGGGAAGAAATCAGAGAGCAAGAATTACTGTGAGAGAGTCTTGAATCCAGGCAGCAAACAGGGTAACATAAGGGAGTGGCATGGGTGAATGGGGTAACTGGGTGATGGGCAATAAAGAGGGTGTAGGATCTTATAAGGACCAGGTGTCATATGCAAATAATGAACCACTGAACACTAGATCAAAAACTAATGAGGTGCCATATATTGGCTATTAGAAATTCGATTAAAAAAATACATGTGGCCCTTGCCTCATGCATCTACTCATACATTTGAAAATGCTTCAATCTTCACAAAACAAGATGTGAGTTGAAAGACGCATTCTACGTAGACTTGTTTCGCAGAGTTAAGTATATGGCACTTGCCTTATGTTTCCACCAATACATTTGAAAACACTTCTATCTTCATGAAACAAGGCATTGGTTGAAAGTTTCATTCTCCACAACTTGGTTTCTCAGTGTTAACTACATGGCACTCTCCTGATGCTTCCACGCTTCCACCATACAAAACACAACTCCATCACACACAAACCACACATACATCCCACAAAACACACATCACATACACACCACTCAAGAGCTGCACACACACCACACCTCTACCACACAGCTACACCCACATATTCAACACACCTACATATACCACACATACACCACACATGCCTGAACACCGATCAGGCTCACATCACACTCAAACAACACTGTCTACACACACACACACACGCACCACACCACATACTACTCATAAAATGAACACAGACACAAACATACACACACACATGCACGCAGGCACACACACACACACACACACACACACACACCTGCTTAGCTCTTGATTGTCTAGTGTCAGCCTGCTGATACGTACCCACCTTGTCTCCCTCTCCTGGGTGTTTGACATGCCTTCATTATGAAGAGAAGATAGTTCACCCAGGAACAGAACACTTCACGGCATGGCCTGCCCAGAAAGAGCCCTTGCATGGAGTAGTGCAAGGACTCCCAGTTAAAAACACTGAAGATTTGTCCCTAAAGCACTCCTGCTATCCCTGAGCCACTGGTAGCTGTATTCACTGAAGGGAAGGGAAGGGCAGGAAAAAGAGCCAAGGCCAGATGCTTTCTCTCTCTTTTGGCAGAAAGAATTCAGGCCTCTTGCTGACAGGGCTCCCAGGTGTAGCCAATGGAGGTTCCCTTTGCCCAAGCCCACAGGTGTTCCTTATTCCCGATAAGGTTAGCTCACTAGGAAATTGTGCTAGTCACTTCATTTTCAACATTATCACATTCTCATCCCTATTGAAGAACTCTGGACCTCTGTATCCATTTCCGTCCTTTGGGGTTTTTTTTTTCCATACTACATTCAGTCTTGAGGCCATTCAGATCCTGTGTCTCAGAGCAATATGTTCTCCTTTCAACTGGGAGTCTGGCTGGGCCCCTGGGCCTGTGCATTAGGTTGGGCCACGGGATCACTTGCAGTTTGGTCTCAGAAATATATGGACGTGGGGAGGGATAGGGGATTTTTATATGCCAGCATAGGATGTTTGTGTGTAGGCTGGGTCAGAGGTTTTGAGAGGCAACTGGTCACATTTCTGTAGCAAAGGGAAACAAAGGTAAACATCTTGCCAGATTTAGTTCTTTCCCACTGGAATGGAGAACTTTGGCCCTCCTAGTAGCCATTCTCATAAGCTGGCTGTCTTTCCAACTAGACTTTGGTTCCCATTCATGGAATATGTAGCTGTCACTCACACAGCCACCACTCAGTGGTTCGTGGCAAGCATCCATTCTGGTCCTGTCCTAAATGAGAGAAATCAGTATCTGACATCCCCAAGGAAACTCATGCTCTTTCTTCTAATTGCTTGATGCTTCACTGGATGGAGCAAGTACTGTAATGGGTAGTCAGCTTGCTCTATTGTTTTGACTCACTGAGATACCTCTGTTCTAAAGACGAGATGGTGTGGGCAAGTAGAGTATTCTCCAGGTCCTGGGGAGTGCAGAAAAAGCGTATTCAATGAATATTGACTCAAGGCCCAGTTCCAAACACCTGAGCATCAGCAGAGAGGATTCACCTGCTTCCCCTGAACTTCTGTCTTTATTTACTGACTTGAAGGGCAGGAGAAAGAGCCAAGGTCAGAAGAATTCCCTCTATTTCTGAAAGAAAAATGGAAGCATCTTGCTGGCTATCTCTCTGGTGTAACCAGTGGAGATTTCCCTTTTCCTGAGCCCAGAGGTGTTTCTTATTCCTGAGAAAGTGAACTCATTAGGAGATTGTGCTAGGAGCTCCATTCTGAACATTATTCCATTTTCACCTTTCATGAAGAACTGTGGCATTTTGTGTAGCCCTTTCCATTGTTTTGTTCTTTTTCACAACTAGACACACTTATTTTTAAACTAGGGAGTCTGGCAGAGTCCTTGGGAATGTGTGATAGGTATGAACACTGGGCCCCTCCAAGACTGGTTCTAGAACTATCTGGATGGTGAAAGGCCTAGGGCATGTGAAGGTGCCCAGCAAAGCATGTTTGTGTGTAGGCTGGGCAAGAGGTTTTAGGAGGGTCCTGGCCTCCTTTCTGGGGCAATACAAACACACTGAGACATCTCATTCCTAGATGTATCCCACTGCTGTTCGAAATGTAGAAATTTGGCCTTCCTGTGGCCATTCCTACAACCTTGCTACGTTTCTAACAAGTTCTTTGTTTATATTCCATGGCAATAGGACTGACTCACACAGCCAGCCCTCAGGAATTGCTGATGAGTTCCCACTCTAGTCTTTTGCTATGCAGGTGAATCAATGTCTGATATTTCCTCCACCCTAGAAAACAAAACAAAACAAAGCAAAACAAAACCAAACAACAGGCTGTGTGGTCCCTGAATGCTTGCTGCTTAGCCAGCTGTGGCAAAGTTGGTGATCGGCAGCAAGCTTCCCAACCACCCTTAACTGACCTAGATGCCTGCATTCTGAAAAGCAGGAGGTTCACACATGTGAAGTATGCCCTGGGAACTGCTCGATACAGAAATAGCCCTTTCAAAGAATACTGCCCCATACCCCAGTTCCAAACACTTGAGCATCAGTCTCAAGCACCCACCTGCTACCACTGAGCCACTGCTGCCTCAATCTACTCATATGTTTGAAAACACTTCTAACTTCATGAAAGAAGATGTGAGTTGAAGGACGCTTTCCCCACAGTGTTGTTTCAAGGAGATCATTATTTGAGACTGTCTTTATGTATCCACACAGACATTGGAAAACGTTTATATCTCAATGAAAGAAGATGTGAATGAAGGGTGCCTTATACCCCCATTGGTTTCAATGTGTTCAATATGTGGAAGTTTCTTTATGTTCCACACAGACGTTTGAAAATGCTTCTATAATCAGATAGAACCTGTTAGCTGAAAGATGCTTTCTACACAGTGTTTTTCATCAGTGTGTATTAAGACTTCCTTATGCTTCCACAGATACATTTGAAAACACTTGTATCATAATGAAAGGAGATGTTAGTTGAAAGGTGCTTTCTACACAGTGTTTGAATGAGTCCAGTATATGGCACTTTCTTTATACATCTGCACATACTCAGTAAACACATCAAACTTCATGAAATCACAATATTTAACACAAGATTACTTGAGATCTGGTAAAGGCAAGAAGTGCCTTATCCTGCTGACACACATACAGATAACCTTAACATGGAGAATGCCTTAAGAAGCCCCCCTGGAAGCATGCCTGTGTTTTCACACATCAAGCTCTTAGGCCAGTTTTCCTGAACTTCATGATATTAGTCTGTCGATCGCATGAGATTAGCCCTGAGAACTCATGAGATTTGGGTCGAGTTGTCATGAGCTGTGGCCTGTGCGAATTTCCCCGATTTCCTGAGCTCAACCAAAAGAGAGAGGTGGCTTCTGTCTGCAGGTGGCGACTATGTGAACAAACTGTCCTGAAAAGTTGAAAGCCTGGGAAACCACCCAGGGAGGCTTCCTGTGTGTACAGATGAACCAGTTCCCAGGCTCCTTACCTATTTCCATACCTAATGCCTTCCTGTGTCTATCACCTCTCACGTAATATCAGTAAGGAACCTGGAGGCCCATTATCACCACTTCCATGCTCCGTTTTGTCCCCAACATCACAATTGTGTCTGTGGGCTTTGTAGAATGCCAGGTGTTCCCGGGGTTCCCCACAAAAAAAGTTTCTTTTTTTATAAAAATTTTTTACTATGTTATGTTAGTCACCATATAGTACATTCTAAGTTTTTGTTGTAAAGTTCCATGACTCATTACTTGCGCATAACACCCAGTGCACCATGCAATACATGCCCTCCTTAATACCCATCACCAGCCTATCCTGATCCCCCATCCTCCTCCCCTCTAAAGCCCTCAGTTTGTTTCCCTGAGCCCGTAGTCTTTCATGGTTCATCCCCCCTTCTTTTTACCCCCCCCTTTCTTCTTCCCTTTCTTCTCCTACTGATCTTCCTACTTCTTATTTTCCATAAATGAGTGAAACCATATGATAATTGTCTTTCTCTGCTTGACTTATTTCGCTTAGCATTATCTCCTCCAGTCCTGTCCACGTTGCTGCAAATGTTGTGAAATCGTTCTTTTTTATGGCTGAGTAATATTCCATTGTATATATGGACCACATCTTCTTAATCCAGTCATCTGTTGAAGGGCATCTTGGCTCCTTCCACAATTTGGCTATTGTGGACAATGCTACTATGAACATTGGGTTGTGTATGGTCCTTCTCTTCACTACGTCTGTATCTTTGGGGTAAATACCCAGTAGGGCAATTGCTGGATCATAGAGTAGCTCGATTTTTAACTTTTTAGGGGACCCCCATGCACGAGAAAGCATTTGATCAAGATTAGAGCAGAGATCAATGAATTAGAAACCAGGAGCACAGTAGAGGAGATCAACAGAACTAGAAGATGGTTCTTTGAAAGAATAAATAAGATCGATAAGCCACTGGCCAGACTTATTCAAAAGAATAGAGAAAGGACCCAAATTAATAAAATTATGAATGAAAGGGGAGAGGTCACAACTAACACCAATGAAATAGGAAGGATCATTAGAAACTTTTATCAACAGCCTTATGTCAATAAATTAAACAACCTGGAAGAAATGGATGCCTTTCTGGAAACCTATAAACTACCAAGACTGAAACAGGAAGAAATTGATTTTTTTTAAACAGACCAATTAATTTTGAGGAGATTGAAGCAGTGATTAAAAACCTTCTGAAAAACAAAACTCCATTGCCTGATGGATTCCCCAGGGAATTCTACCAAACATTCAAAGAAGAAATAATACCTATTCTCCTAAAGCTTTTTCAAAAAATAGAAACAGAAGGAAAACTACCAAACTCATTCTATGAGGCCAGTATTACCTTGATCCCCAAACCAGGCAAAGACCCCATCAAAAAGGAGAATTACAGACCGATATCCCCGATGAATATGGATGCCAAAATTCTCAACAAGATCCTAGCTAATAGGATCCAACAGTACATTAAAAGGATTATCCATCACGACCAAGTGGGATTCATCCCTGGGATGCAAGCGTGGTTCAACCTTCGCAAATCGATCAGTGTGATAGATCATATCACAAGAAAAGAGACAAGAATCATATGGTCCTCTCAATTGATGCAGAAAAAGCATTTGACAAAATATAGCATCCTTTCCTGATTAAAACCCTTCAGAGTGTAGGGATAGAGGGTACATTCCTCAATTTCATAAAAACCATCTATGAAAAGCCTACAGTGAATATCATTCTCAATGGGGAAAAGCTGAGAGCCTTTCCATAAGATCAGGAACACAACAAGGATGCCCACTCTCGCCATTATTATTCAATATAGTACTAGAAGTCCTTGCAACAGCATCAGACAACAAAAAGGGATAAAATGTATTCAAATCAGCAAAGAAGTCAAGCTGTCTCTCTTTGCAGATGACATGATACTCTATATGGAAAACCCAAAAGACTCCACCCCCAAACTACTAGAACTTATAGAGCAATTCAGTAATGTGGCGCGAGGGGTGCCTGGGTGGCGCAGTCGTTAAGCGTCTGCCTTTGGCTCAGGGCATGATCCCAGTGCTCTGGGATCGAGCCCCACATCAGACTCCTCCACTAGGAGCCTGCTCCTTCCTCTCTCACTCCCCCAACTGTGTTCCCTCTCTCGCTGACTGTCTCTCTCTCTGTCAAATAAATAAATAAAATCTTTAAAAAAAGTAATGTGGTGGGATACAAAATCAATGCTTAGAAATCAGTTGCATTTCTATACATAAGCAATGAGACTGAAGAAAGAGAAATCAGGGAATTGATTCCATTTACAATAGCACCAAAAATCATACGTTAGCTCAGAATTAACTTAACCAGAGACGTAAAGGATCTATATTCTAGAAACTACAAATCACTCAAAAAAGAAGTTTCAAGTGCTACCTATGATGCTGCACAGGCAGCAAGGCTAGGAAGTTCCCACACCTCCCAAGTTCCCCTGAGATTTCTCCCCAGGTCTCATGACATTTAGTTACAGATCTCAAGAGAGTTGGCCTGACCTCTCGGGATTTTGGAACAGTTCCATGGAGTGGACTTTGACCTCATGAGATTTGTCATGGTTATCCTAATAGTCTGGGCATTCCTGAGAAGTAGCCAGAGAATTTGCCAGATTTACCCCCATGAATACATGAGATCCAGCTCAGGAAATATGTTTCTCTCTTTCTTTCTTTTTCCTTCTTTCTTTCTTTCTTTCTTTCTTTCTTTCTTTCTTTCTTTCTTTCTTTCTTCTTTCTTTCTTTTCTTTTCTTTTCTTTCTTTCTCTTTTTATTTCTGGGGGGTTGTGGGGCAAACACAGACAGCCTTAACCTGTAGAAAGCTTGGGAAAGTCCCCAGGGAGACTTCCTGTGTGCTCACACTTCCTGCTCCAGGGCTCAGTGTTTCTTCCTTCTCCTCCTGCCATCCTGTTTCTATCACTTCTGGTTGAGTGTGAAGAAGAGTCAACAGGGCCCATTCATCCTGAATTCAGTGCGCCCTTAATACCCCCACTTCACCCAATATACTGAAGCACTGGGAATTTAGGAGTGAGTCACCTTGTATCCTTCCGCAGGTCGAGTCTGGGAGCACTTCTGAAACCAGGAATATTGGAAAATGTGCCCAATCCTGGCATGTGCTATCCCTAATGACATAAGGAGCACAAAGCAGGCTCTGCTAGGGACTCCCAGTTCCTCCCAAGGGCCCAGGAGCTTTGCCCAGAGATCTCATGAGTTTTGACCCTAGATCTTGCTGGCTGGGCCCAACATCTCATGATATTTGGATGAGATCTCATGAGATCTGTAACTGACATCACCCAAGATCGGCCCCAAGATCATGTGATATCTGGCAAAGTCAGGAGTTGGCTTGCTCTTGTATGTGGTGATTCCCATACACAGTACTTAAAAGTCAAAAGCCTGGGAGAGCAGCTAGGGAGCCTTCCTATCTATCCAGATGAGCCAGCTCTCAGGCTCCTCGCCTCTTTCTGTAACTGATGTCTTCCCATGTCTCTCCCTTCTCAGGTAATGTTAGTAAGGGACCTTGAGCCCATTCATCCCTATTTCAGTGTTGGGTTTAGATCCCAATGTCTGAATGGCATCTGTTGGCTTTGTGAAATGCCAGGTGTTCCCATAGTCCCCCAGGCAGGAATATCCAATGGCTAGCTATTATTCTGCACAAGCAACAAAGTTAGGCATTTCCCACCCCTGCTGAGTTTCGGAGAGATTTCTCCCCATGTCTCATGGGATTTAGTGATAGATCTCGCCACAGAGACATGCCCCGATGTCTCAGGGGATTTGGGCCCATTTACATGGATTGGACATTGATCTCACCAGATTTGTCAAAGTGCTCCTGAGATTTAGGATAAGGATTCCTGAGAGACAGCCAGAGAATTCTGAGATTGGTCCCAGATTCCCCGAGGTCCTACTAAAGAAAGAGTTATGTTTTCTTTTTATTTTGGGGCATTGTGAGGTAAACACAGAGAGCTTAACATGTTCAAAGACTGGAATGCCCCCAGGGAGCTTGCCTGTGTGTTCACATGTCCTCCTCCAGGGCATATTTCTTCTGCCTCCTCTTCTTCTCCTCCTGTTTCTATCTCTTCTGGTTTCATGTGAACAAGTGTCCACAAGGATGATCATGCTGAATTCAATGTTGCCTTCTTAACTGCTCTTCAACCAGGATGCTGAAACACCAGGGATTGAGGTATGAGATCCCTTCGGTCTTCTTGCAGGTCATGTCTGGGACCCATTAGGAAACCAGTCCAATTGGAAGTTCTGCCCAATCCTGGCATGTGCATCCCCTACCAACATCAAGAGTTCCATTCAGGTTCTGCTAGGGGTGCCAGATCCTCCCAAGGGCCTTGAAGTTTGGCCACAGACCCATCAGGGATTAGCTCTAGATTTCACTAGCTGGGCATGAGATCTCATGAGATTTGTATGAGATCTCATGAGATTCGGACCTAGATCTTGGGGGATTTGGATGAGATCTCCCAAGATTTAAACCCAGACCTCATGAGATCCCCCCCCCCCAGATGGGTGAGGTCTAGCACTAGAAAGAGGTATATGTTCTTTCATTTCTGGGGTGTTGTGATGCTAATACAGACAACCTTAACAATTGGAAAGCCTGGGAAAGCCCCAGAGAGCATGCCTTTGTGCTCTCCTCCTTGGGGTCTCCTTGCTTCCTCCTTCCATTCCTGCTCCCCTGTTTCTATCACCTCTGGTGGATGGTGATTAAGAATCCACCAAGTCCATTCATCTGACTTCAATGCTCTCTTCATACATACTCTTCACCCAGGATGCTGAAACACCATGGATTTGGGGTGAGGCACATCTTTCCTGCAGGTCATGTCTGGGACCAATTAGGTTACCAGAACTATTCAAGTTGTGCCACATCATGACATGAGCCATCCCTACCGACATAAAGATCATAATTGAGGCTCTGCTAGAGAGTTCCAGATACTCCCAAGGGCCCGGTTGATTGGCCACAGATCCAACAGGTTTTGGTTCTAGACCTCAGTGGCTGGGCCCGAGGTCTCCTGAGATTTAGAGGTGATCTCACAAGATTTGAGCTGGGATCTCCCCAGGTTTCCCCCCAAGATCACCTGATGCCTGGGAAGGAAAGAAGAAACTTTTCTTTTTTGCTGAGGGTTTGTGAGGTGAGACTCACAAGTGAGGCTCACACACAGGTGAGCCTGCCTGCATGCTCACTTGTCATGTTCTGGCGGGGGGGGGGGGGTTGAACAGGGGAACATTGCTTCCTCATTCCAGTGGTGCTCTATTGTTTCCATCACTTCTGGTTGAGGGTGATTAAGAGTACACATGGCACATTCCTCCTGAATTCAATGCTCCCATCGTAGCTGCTCTTCACCAAGATGGTGAAACCCCAGGGATTTAGTGGGAGACACCTTGTGGCTTCTGGCAGGTCATGTCTGGGACAAATTATTCAACCTGACATATTGGAAGTTCTGCATGATCCTGGCCTGTGCATTCAGTACTGACATAAGAAGTGGCAGGAGGGCTCTGCTACAGAGTGCCAGTTACCTCCAATGGCCTGGGTGTTTCGCCACAGATCCATCAGGTTTTGGCCCTAGGTGTCAATGGCTGAACCAAGATATGATGAGATTTGGTTGAGATCTCATGAGGTTTGTCTAGAAACCACATAAGATGTGCAAAAGATCTGAGGAGATTTGGACCGAGATCTGGAGAGATTTGGATAAGATCACATGAGATTTGGACTAAGCTCTGCCAAGATTTGGACTCAGATTTCATGAGATTTGGCTAAAAAACTCACAAGGCATGGGTAAAATCTCACAAGATTTGGACAGCGTTCTGGCAAGATTTGGAAGATCAAACAGGATTTGGACTGAGGTCTCATGAGCTTTGGTCTAAGAACTCACGAGATTTGGGTAGAAACCTCATGAGATTTGTATGAGAACTCCCAAGATTTGGATAAGTTTTCTGAAGATTTGGACAGAGGTTCATGAGATTTGAAAGAGATCATAGGAGATATGGCCTGAGTTCTCAAGAGATTTATATCTGGTGAGATTTGATTGTGATCTCATGAGGTTTGGATTAACTTCTCATGAGATTTGGGTAGAAATCTTGTGTGATGTGTATGAGATCTCATGAGATCTGGACTGAGATCTGGAGAGATTTAGAAAATATCTCACAAGATTTACGGGGGTGCCTGGGTGGCACAGCGGTTAAGCGTCTGCCTTCGGCTCAGGGCGTGATCCCAGCGTTATGGGATCGAGCCCCACATCAGGCTCCTCCGCTAGGAGCCTGCTTCTTCCTCTCCCACTCCCCCTGCTTGTGTTCCCTCTCTCGCTGGCTGTCTCTATCTCTGTCGAATGAATAAATAAAAAAAAAAAAGAAAATATCTCACAAGATTTAGACTAAGTTCTCACGAGATGGGGACTGAGATCTCACAAGGTTTGGGTAGAAATTTCAGGAGGTGTGCCTGAGATCTTGAGAGATTTGTACTAAGATCTACCGAGATTTGGATGAGATCTCATGAGGTTTGGCCTGATTTTTCACGAGATTTGGCCAGAGATCTGGCGAGATTTGGAAGAGATCTCAATGGGATTTGGACTGAAATCTCAAAAGGTTTGGCTAGAAATTTCACGAGATATGCTGAGGTCTCACAAGATTTGGACTGAGATCTGGTGAGATTTGGATGAGAACTCATGAGATTTGGATGCATTCTCTTGAGGCTTGGACTGAGTTCTCACTAGATTTGGACAGCGATTTCACGAGGTTTGGCTAGAGATCATGCGAGATGTGCATGAGATCTGAGGAGATTTGGGCTGAGATCTGATGATATTTGGAGGAGAGCTCACAAGATTTGGTCTGAGTTCACATGAAATTTGAAGAGATCTGGTGAGATTTGGATGAGATCTCATGAGATGTGGACTGAGATCGCACAAGATTTGGAAGTTCTCACAAGATTTGGATTGAGTTCTCATGAGATTTGGACGAGATCTCACAAGATTTGGCCTGAGTTCTCACGAGATTTGGCTGGAAATCTCACGAGACATGCTGCAATCTCATGAGATTTGGACTGAGATCTGGCGAGATTTGGATGAGTTCTTATGTGGTTTTGGATTATGATCTCATGAGATTTGTGTCAAAATCCCATGAGATGTGCATGATGTCTCACAAGATTTGGATGGAGATCCCACAAGGTTTGGAAGATCTCACAAGAATTGGACTGATGTCTCATGAGACATGGACTGAGATCTCACGAGATTTGGCTATAAGTCTCACAAGATATGCATGAGATCTCATGAGATTTGGACTGAGATCTCATGAGAATTGTATGAGTTCTCTGGAAATATAGACAGAGATTGGTGATGTTTGAAAGAGATCATATAAGATATGGACTTAGTTCTCACCACATTGGGACTGAGTTCCAATGAGATTTGGACTAAGATCTGGCAAGATTTGGATGAGCTCTCATGATATTTGGACTGATATCTCATGAGATTTGGCTAGAATTCTCTTAAGATATGCTGAGATCTCACGAGATTTGGCTAGAAATATCATGAGAGATGATGAGATCTCATGGCATGTTGACTGAGATCTCATGAGATGTGGCTAGAAATCTGAGGAGATATGCTGATATCTCATGAGGTTTGGACTGAGATCTGGTGAGATTTGGAATAGCTCTCACAAAACTTGGACTGAGTTCTCATGGGATTTTGTCTGAGATCTCAGGAGGTTTGGGTAGAAATCTCAATCTCAACCAAGATCTCAAGAGATTTGGACTGAGATCTACCAAGTTTTGGATGAGCTTTCATGAGGTTCAGCCTGTGTTCTCATAAGATTTGGACTGAGTTCTCAGGAGTTTTGGATGGAGATTGGCAAAATTTGGAAGAGTTCTCATGAGATTTGGACTGAGATCTCATAAGATTTGGCTATAAAGCTTGTGAGATGTACATGACATCCCACGAGATTTGGGCTGCGATCTCATGTGATTAGGATGAGAACGCATGAGATTTGGATGAGTTCTCTCGAGATCTGGACAGAGATTGCCAAGATTTGAAAGACATCATATGAGATTTGGACTGAGTTCTCACAAAATTTCTGCTGAGATCTCATGAGGTTTGGCTAGAAACCACATGAGATGTAGGTGAGATCTGACAAGATGTGAACTGAGATCTGGCTATATTTGGATGAAATCCCACAAGATTTGGACTGAGTTCTCACAAGATTTGTACTGAGATCTGGCGAGATTTTCGATGAGTTATCAGAAGATTTTGATTGAGATCTCACAAGATTTGGTTACAAATCTCACAAGTTATGCAAAGATCTCATGAGATTTGGATAGAAATCTCACAAGATGTGCTGAGCTCTCTTAAGATTTAGACTGAGATCTGGAGAGATTCGGATGGGATATCATGATATTTGGACTGATATTTCATGAGCTTTCACTAGAAATTTCACAAGATATGCTGAGATCTCTCGAGATTTGACCTGCGTTTTCTCGAGATTTGAATTGAGTTCCCTTGAGATTTGGACTGAGATTTGGCAAGATTTGAATGAGATCTCATGAGTTTTGGATAAGATGTCACAAGTCTTGGGTAGAAATCTTGGGAGATGTTCGTGAGCACTCACTAGACTTGGACTGAAATCTGGAGAGATTTGGATGAGATCACGTGAGATTTGGACTGAGTTCACATGAGATTTGGACTCAGATCTCATGAGATTTGGCTAGAAATTTCAAGAAGTGTGCGTGAGATCTCACTTGATTTGGACTGAGTTCAGGGGGGGAGATGGCAGAGGAGTAGGGGACCCCTTTTTCAGCTGGTCCCCTGAATTGAGCTGGATATCTACCAGACCATCCTGAACACCCACAAAATCATCCTGAGACACAGGAAGATACATCTGGATCTCTACAAATGAACATCTCTGGTGCTGAGTATTGAGGTACAAAGCAGGGAGCCAAGAATCCAAGCCCAGATATCAGAAAATAAACAGAAGGGGGAGGGAGCTGCCATGCTCAGGCGCCAGAAAGTTGTAGCCACCTGCACTGGGGAGTGGGCCAGACTTGAAGACCAGCACTCACAAGAAAGCAGACTGAGACCATGAGTCTGGGAATGCACATGCGACCAGACTGAAAACCAGAGCTCTGGAGCACTCACTGGAACTGGACTGAAACCGGGAGCCTGGGAGCGCACGCGTGACCAGACTGAAACTGGCACTCTGGAGCGCGTGTGAACCACACTGAAACAGGGAGCACGGGAGCATGAGCGGGAACTGGGGGTGGCTGGCAGTGTTAGAAGCACAAAGGACAGAGACGTGCCAACCCTGGAAGCAAGGGCTGGGAGAGGGGCTGTGGGGCGCACATCCCGGGAAGCTGCGGGGTTCTTAGCAGCTCTGACAGAAACAGAGTTAAGGTGGGCAGGAGAGCTCAGTGGAGAGAGGACTGTGGTCTCTCTGTTCTGAGACAGAGGCTGGGATACGGCCACTGCTGCTCTCTCAGAAGAGTCACAGAAAACCACCAGGGAAAGCCGCCAGAGAACAAAAGCCAGGAAATAAAGGTTCACATTGTGCCCATCCCTATCCCCCATCACAGGGGACAGGGCGACTCTACCCAAACAGGGTTGCCTGAGGATCAGCGTGGCAGGCCCTTCCCCCAGAAGGCAGCCTGAAAAATCAAGAAGCCCACATCCCTAAAGTCCCTATAAAACAACTGCACACTGCCTGGGTCCTGGTCAATAATTTGGGCTCTGGGCATCCCCGCAAACTCTCCTCATCAGAATGATGAGGAGGAGAAATTCCCCCCAGCAAAGAAAAGATACAGAGGCTGTGGTCTCTGACACAGAACTGATGAATATGGATATAAGCAAATTGTCAGAAATGGAGTTCAGAGTAACAATGGTCAAGATGATGTGTAGGCTTGAAAAAAATATTAACGAAAATATTAATGAGAATATAGAATCTCTAAGGGTGGAAATGAGAGCGAATCTGGCAGAAATTAAAAATGCTATGAAGCAAATGCAGTCTAAACTAGATGCTCTGATGGCCAGGGTAAATGAGGCAGAAGAACGAATTAGTGAATTGGAGGATGGGATGGTAGAAGAGAAAGTTAAAATGTAAACTTGGCTCAAAAAAAATCCAATCTCGAGAATGTAGATTACGGGAGATTACTGACTCAATGAAACGTTCCAATGTCAGAGTCATCAGCATCCCTGAGGGGTGGAGGAAGACAGAGGTCTAGAAGAGATATTTGAACAAATTGTAGCTGAAAACTTCCCTAATCTAGCAAAGAAAACAAGCATTCGTGTCCAAGAGGCAGAAAGGACCCCTCCCAAGCTGACAAATCTATGCCAAGTCACATTATAGTGCAATTCTTAAATATTAGATCCAAGGATACAGTATTGAAAGTGGCCAGGGCAAAGAAATTTCTCATGTACCAAGGCAAAGGTATCAGAATTATGTCAGACCTGTCTACACAGACCTGGAATGACAGAAAGGGTTGGGGGGCATTTTTAAAGCTCTTTCAGAGAAAAACATGCAGCCAAGGATCCTTTATCCAGCAAGGCTGTCATTCAGAATTGATGGAGAGATAAAGACCTTCCAGAATCGCCCGTCATTGACCAATTTCGTAACCACGAAACCAGCCCTATAGGAGATACCAAGGGGGGTTCTATAAAAGTAAAAAGACCCCAAGAGTGATACAGAACAGAAAGTCATAATCTATAGAAACAAAGACTTTACAGGCAACATGGCATCATTAAAATCCTACCTCTCAACAATAACTCTCAATGTGAACGGCCTAAATGCTCCCATAAATGCCACAGGGTTGCAGATTGGATAAAAAGACATGACCCATCCATTTGCTGTCTACAAGAGACTCATTTTGAACCTAAAGATACATCCAGACTGAAAGTAAAGGGATGGAAAGACATCTTTCATGCCAATGGACCTCAAATGAAAGCTGGGGTAGCAATCCTCATATCAGACAGATTGGATTTTAAACTAAAGACTATAGTTAGAGATACAGAAGGGCACTATATTATTCTTAAAGGATGTATCCAACAAGTGGATATGACAATTATATATATCTATGCCCCCAACAGGGGAGCAGCAAGATACACAAGCCAACTCTTAACCAGAATAAAGAGACATATAGATAAAAATACGTTAATAGTAGGGGACCTCAACACTCCACTATCAGCAATAGATAGATCACCTAAGCAGAAAATCAACAATGAAACAAGAGCTTTGAATGCCATACTAGACCAGATGGACCTCATAGATATATATAGAACACTACACCCCAGAACCAAAGGATACTCATTCTATTCTAATGCCCATGGAACATTCTCAAGAATAGACCATGTTCTGGGTCACAAAACAGGTCTCAACTGATACCAAAAGACTGAAATTATTCCCTGCATATTCTTAGACCACAATGCTTTGAAATTGGAACTCAACCACAAGGAAAAATTTGGAAGAAACTCAAACACTTGGAGACTAAGAACTATCCTGCTCAAGAATGATTCGATAAACCAGGAAATCAAAAATCAATTTAAACAATTTATGGAGACCAATGAGAACGAAAACACAACAGTCCAAAACCTATGGGACACTGCAAAGGCAGTCCTAAGGGGGAAATACATAGCCATCCAAGCCTCACTCAAAAGAATAGAAAAATCTAAAATGCAGTTTTTATATTCTCACCTCAAGAAGCTGGAACAGCAACAGAGAAACAGGCCTAATCCACGCACGAGAAAGCAGTTGATCAAGATTAGGGCAGAGATCAATGAATTAGAAACCAGGAGCACAGTAGAGCAGATCAACAAAACTGGAAGCTGGTTCTTTGAAAGAATAAGTAAAATTGACAAACCACTGGCAAGACTTATCCAAAAGAATAGAGAAATGAACCAAGTTAATAAAATTATTAATGAAAAGGGAGAGGTCACAACCAACACCAATGAAATTGGAAAGATTATTAGAAACTTTTATCAACAGCTTTATGCCAATAAATTAAGCAATCTGGAAGAGATGGAGACCTTCCTGGAAACCTATAAACTACCAAGACTGAAACAGGAAGAAATTGATTATTTAAACAGACTGATTAATTATGAAGAGACTGAAGCAGTCATTAAAAACCTTCCAAAAAACAAACACCAGGGCCTGATGGTTTTCCCAGGGAATTCTACAAAACATTCAAAGAAGAAATAATACCTATTTTCCTAAAGCTTCTTCAAAAAATAGAAACAGAAGGAAAGCTACCAAACTCATTCTATGAGGCAAATATTACCTTGATCCCTAAATGAGGCAAAGACCCCATCAAAAAGGAGAATTAGAGACCAATATCCCTGATGAATATGGACGTCAAAAGTCTCAACAAGATCCTTGCTAATAGAATCCAACAGTACATTAAAAGAATTATCCATCATGACCAAGTGGGATTCATCCCTGGGATGCAAGCGTGGTTCAACATTCGCAAATCTATCCGTGTAATAGATTTCATCAACAAGAAAAAACCCAAAAATCATATGATCATCTCAATAGATGCAGAAAAAGCATTTGACAAAATACAGCATCCTTTCCTGATTAAAACCCTTCATTACTACCCATCACCTTTCTTCCCCTACCGATCTTCCTAGTTCTTATGTTCCATAGATGAGAGAAATCATATGATAATTGTCTTTCTCTGCTTGACTTATTTCACTTAGCATAATCTCCTCCAGTGCCATCCATGTTGCAGCAAATGTTGAGAACTCGTTCTTTCTGATAGCTGAGTAATATTCCATTGTATATATGGACCATAACTTCTTAATCCAGTCATCTGTTGAAGGGCATCTCGGTTCCTTCCACGATTTAGCTATTGTGGACAATGCTGCTATGAACATTGGGGTGAATATGGCCCTTCTCTTCACTATGTCTGTATCGTTGGGGTAAATACCCAGTAGTGCAATGACTGGGTCATAGGGTAGCTCAATTTTTAACTTTTTAAGGGACCTCCACACTGTTTTCCAGAGTGGCTGTACCAACTTGCATTCCCACCAACAATGTAGGATGCATCCCCTTTCTCCACATCCTCTCCAGCAATTGTTGTTTCCTGCCTTGTCAATTTTTGCCATTCTAACTTGAATAAGGTGGTATCTCAAGGTGGTTTTGATTTGAATTTCCCTGATGGCTAATGATTTTGAACATTTTTTTCATGTGTCTGTTAGCCATTTGTATGTCTTCATTGGAAAAGTGTCTGTTCGTATCTTCTGCCAATTTTATGATTTGTGTATTTTTTTCTCATGTATTGAGTTTGAGAAGTTCTTTGTAGATCTTGGATACCAGTCTTTTATCTGTAGCATCATTTGCAAATATATTCTCCAATTCCGTGGGCTGCCTCTTAGTTTTTTTGACTGTTTCCTTGGCTGTGAAGAAGCTTTTTATCTTGATGAAGTCCCACAAGTTCATTTTTTCTTTTGTTTCTCTTGCCTTTGGAGATGTGTCATGAAAAAGGTTGCTGTGGCCGATGTCGTAGAGGTTGCTGCCTATGTTCTTCTCTAGGATTTTGTTGGATTCCTGTCTCACATCGAGGTCTTTCATCCATTTGGAGTTTATCTTTGTGTATGGTGTGAGAGAGTGGTCAAGTTTCATTCTTTTGCATGTAGCTGCCCAATTTTCCCAGCACCATTTATTGAAGAAACTTTTTTCCACCGGATGTTTTTTCCTGCTTTATCAAAGATTAGTTGCCCAAAGAGCCTGTATGGTGACTAACATAATATAATAAAAAACATTAAAATAAAAAAATAAAAAAAATAATAATAAAATATCATGGGAAGTTTGTTGGAAAAAAAAATAAAACCCTTCAGAGTGTAGGGATAGAGGGTACCTTCCTCAATCTCATAAAAACTATCTATGAAGAGCCTACAGCAAATATCATTCTCAATGGGGAAAAGCTGAGAGCCTTTCCCTTAAGATCAGGAACACGACAAGGATGCCCACTCTTGCCATTATTATTCAACCCAGTACTAGAAGTCCTTGCAACAGCAATCAGACAACAAAAAGGGATAAAAGGTATCCAAATCGGCAATGAAGAAGTCAAACTGTCTCTCTTCACAGATGACATGATACTCTATATGAAAAACCCAAAAGAATCCACTCCCAAACTATTAGAAGTTATAGAGCAATTCAGTAATGTGGCGGGATACAAAATCAATGCTCAGAAATCAGTTACATTTCTATACACGAACAATGAGACTGAAGAAAGAGAAATTAAGCAATCCATTCCATTTACAATAGCACCAAAAATCATACGTTACCTTGGAATTAACCTAACCAGAGACGTAAAGGAACTATACTCTAGAAACTACAAATCACTCTTGAAAGACACTGAAGAAGACACAAAAAGATGGAAAAATATTCCATGCTCATGGATCGGAAGAATTAACATAGTTAAAATGTCCATGCTACCCAGAGCAATCTACACTTTCAATGCTATCCTGATCAAAATACCAATGACATATTTCAAAGAACTGAAACAAAGAGCCCTTAAATTTGTGTGGAACCATAAAAGGCCCCGAATCACCAAGGAATTGCTGAACAGGAAAAACAAAGCTGGGGGCATCACAATGCCAGATTTCAAGCTGTACTACAAAGCTGTGATCACAAAGACAGCATGGTACTGGCACAAAAACAGACACATAGACCAATGGAACAGAATAGAGAACCCAGAAATGGACACTCAGCTCTTTGGGGGGGCCATATGCACGCCCAATGTTCATAGCAGCATTGTCCACGATAGCTAAATAGTGGAAGGAGTCGAGATGCCCTTCAACAGATAACCGGATTAAGAAGTTGTGGTCCATACATACAATGGAATATTACTCAGCTATCAAAAAGAACGATTTCTCAACATTTGCCGCAACATGGACGGTACTGGAGGAGATAATGCTAAGTGAAATAAGTCAAGCAGAGAAAGACAATTATCATATGATTTCTCTCATCTATGGAACATAAGAACTAAGAAGATTGGTAGGAGAAGAAAGGGATAAAGAAAGGCAGGTAATCAGAAGGGGGAATGAAGCATGAGAGTATGGACTCTGAGAAACAAACTGAGGGCTTCAGAGGGGAGGGGGTGGGGGAATGGGATAGGCTGGTGATGGGTAGTAAGGAGGGCACGTATTGCATGGTGCACTGGGTGTTATACGCAATTAATGAATCATGGAAGTTTACATCAAAAACCAGGGATGTACTGTATGATGACTAACACAATATAATAAAAAAATATTATAATAATTAAAAGAAACCAAGAGACTCATTTTGAACCTAAAGATACATCCAGACTGAAAACCATCTTTCATGCCAATGGACCTCAAAAGAAAGCTGGGGTAGCAATTCTCATATCAGACAGGTTAGATTTTAAACTAAAGGCTGTAGTAAGAGATACAGAAGGACACTATATTATTCTTAAAGGGTGTATCCAACAAGTGGATATGACAATTATAAATATCTATGCCCCCAACAGGGGAGTAGCTAGATACACAAGCCAACTCTTAACCAGAATAATGAGACATATAGATGGTTTGGACTGAGTTCTATCAGGATTTGGATGAGATCTCACAAGATATGGATGAGTTCTCTGGATTTTGGACAGAGATTGGTGAGATTTGAATGAGATCATATGGCATTTGCCCTGAGTTCTCAAGAGACTTGGACAGAGTGCTCACAAGATTAGGACTGAGCTCTGGCGAGATTTGGATGAGATCTCACGACATTCGGACTGAGATCTCATGAGATTTCACTAGAAATCTCATGAGATATGTTGAGATTTCATGAGATTTGGACTTTGGTCTGTGAGATTTGGTTGAGATCTCATGAGGTTTGGACCAAGATCTCATGAGCTTTGCTATAAATCTCCTAAGATGTACATGAGATCTCATGATATATGGACGAAGATCTCATGAGATTTGAATGAGTTCTCTCGAGATTTGGACAGAGATTGGTGAGATTTGAAAGCAATCATATGAGATTTGGATAGAGTTCTCACCAGATTTGGAGTGAAATCTGTCGAGATTTGGAAGAGAGCTCGTGAGAATTTTCCTCAATTTTCACGAGATTTGGACTGTGGTCTCACGAGATTTGGACTAAGATTTCACAAGACTATGTTAAGATCCCAAGAGATTCAGACTGAGATCTCAGGAGATTTGGCTATAAATGCCGGGAGATGTGGGTGAGTTCTCAGGAGATTTGGACTGAGATGTCATGAGATTTTTATGAGATCTGACAAGACTTAGGTGAATTCTCTCAAGATTTGGACAGATATTGGCGAGATTTGAACGACAACATACAAGAATTGGACTGATTCCTCGCAAGACTTGGACAAGTCCAAGTGGTGAGATTTAGTGTTAGTTCTCAAGCGATATGGACTGAGATCTCTCAAGATTTGGATGAGATCTCATGATATTGGAGTGAAATATCATGAGATTTGGCTAAAAATCTCACAAGATATGCTGACATCCCACAGGTTTTAGACTGAGACCTGGCAAGATTTGGATGACATCTCATGAGATTTCTAGTAAGATCTCGTGATATTTGTGTAGAAATCTCGTGAGATGTGCATGAGATCTCATGAGATTTGGACTTAGTTCTGGCAAGATTTGGAAGATCTCATGAGGTTTGGACCAAGTTCTCATGATATTTGGACTGGGATTTCACATGATTTCACTATAATCTCAGGAGATGTGCATGAGTTCTCATGAGATTTGGATTGCAATCTGGTGAGATTTGGATGAGATATCACGAGATTTGGGCTGATCTCATGAGATATGCTGAGATCTCACCAAATTTGTACTGAGATCTGGCAATATTTCGATGAGATTTCACAAGATTTGGACTGAGTTCTCAGGAGATATGGATGGAAATCTCACGAGATTTGGCTGGAAGCTGCAATGCAGGAGATGCAGGAAGAAGGGCCAGTCCATGTTGCCATCACTGAGGGCAGTGCTGAACTGCAGTGCAAGACACTGGAAAACCTGACATTGCAGATTTCCACCACAGCAGGCAGTGCAGTGAGAGACGTTGGAGGACCAACTAGTGCAGCTCACCACCACTAGAGGTAGTGGGGAGCTGCAGTGTGGGGGACGCTAGAAGTGGCAGTCGTTGCCACCACTGAGGCCAGTGCTGAGCTGCATTGTGAGACACTGGAAGACATGATGGTGCAGATTGCCACCCCTGGAGGCAGTGCTGAGCTGCAGTGCAAGACACTTGAAAACTTGCCAATGCCGAATGCCTGCCACTGGAGGCAGTAGTGAGCGGCAGTGAAAGAAAGGCTAGATGAGCCATTGCAGCTTGCCACCACTAGAGGCAGTGCAGTGCAAAAGACAATGGATGAAGTGCCATTGCTGCTTGCCACCACTGGAGGCAGTACAGTGCAAGATGCTGGAGGAACTGCCGGTGCCCTTCACCACCACTGAAGGCAGTGAGTGACTGCAGTGGTAGAGATGCTGGAGGAAGTACCAGTCCATTCTGTCATCACTAGAGGTAGTGTTGAGCTGCAGTGCCAGATGCTGGAAGACGTGCCCATGCAGGTTGCCGCCACTGGAGGCAGTGGGGAGCTTCAGTGTACAAGATGCTGGAAAAAGTGGCAGTGCAGTTTGCCACCACTGGGGCTAGGGCTGAGCTGAAGTGCAAGACACTGGAAGACATGCCAGTGCAGATTGCCACCACTGGAAGCAGTACCGTTTGAGACGCTGTGGGTCTTGCGAGTGCAGCTCACTGCCACTGGAGGCAGTGGATAGCTGCAGTGCGAGAGGTGCTGGACAACGTGGCAGTGCAACTTGCCACGACTGTAATAAGTGTTGACCTGGAGTACAAAAGATGCTGGCAGTAGTGAGCTCCAGTGCAAGAGAGGCTAGATGTGCCGTTGCAGCTTACCACAACTGGAGGCAGAGCAGTTCATGAGGTCCTGGAAGAAGTGTCATTGCAGCTTGCTGCCACTGGAGGACATGCAAGGCAACACGCTGGAGGACGTGGCAGTAAAGCTCAGCACCACTGGAAGCAGTGCTGAGCTGCAGTGAAAGACTCGACGACCTGCCATTAGATTGCCGCCACAGAAGGTACTGGTGAGCGGCAGTGCGGGAGAGGTTAGAAGTGCTGGTGCAGATTGCCGCCACTGGAGGCAGTAGTGAGCTGCTGTGCAAGAGATCCTAGATGTGCCATTGCAGCCTGCCACCACTGGAGGCAGGGCAGTGCAAGAGACTCTGGAAGAATTGCCTTTGCAGCTTGCCGCCACTGGAGGCAGTGGTGAGCTGCATTCGACTACAGAACAGGAAGCCGTGACAGTGCCTCTTGCTGCCACTGGAGGCAGTGGTGAGCTGCAGTGGGCCAAAGAACAGGAAGCCGTCAAAGGGCAGGTTGTTTTCACTGGTTGCGGAAATGAGCTGCAATGGAGAGACCCAGGAAGGCGTAACAGTGCAGCGTGTTCTACAGGAGGCAGTGGTGAGCTGGGGTCTCTGTTCCCCCAGACACAGGTGTGGCAGTAACAAAGCAGAGTCATCCACCAACTCAGGATTGTGCCCCATGTCCCCAGGTTGGTGGTAATGGGCTGTAGAGTCATGCTGAAAGGTCCTCCAAGTGGGGGCCTACAGGCGGGCATAAACCAGACCCCACTCGAGTTGCATTTGAAACAGATAAGTTGAGGGTTTCTTTGGAAGAGTAATTTCACTTTCCGGAAAAGGCAATGTCATTGGGCTACTTTAGAATGAAGATAATTACTACTAAGAAACCACCATGTGTTTCCCTTTCTCTCAGAACCTGAAGCAGGTGTGCAGACTAGAGGTCAAAGGCGCCTTCTTATCCCAAGCTGACAACACTTCTCTGCTCAGGCTCCATGAGACCCGAGGTTTTGAACAGAAGCTTCTGAATCAGTGATGCAGCTTGTCACAGAACATCAGCATTCAGCAAAAGCAGCAGGTACATTTGGCGCAATGTCATATCCATGTCAGGACTGGAGGTAAAACATCTCATTAACCCAAAACCTCCTGGGATTTTCTCTTTAGTTGAGTCACAAAGTCAAATTTAAGTAGCTGTCAGCATTCTGGATTTGGAGCAAGAGTTACTTAATTTCCCTGCAGGTAGAACATTGCAGGGGATCACATATTCTCTGTTCACTTATTGCTTACAAATGTATTTTGCATATCTGTTTCCTGGGAAATCTCATTTATTAGAAAGGGAAGATGAGATTCACTCTGTGTGTGTTTGTAACATATAGTTTTTTTCTTCATCTAACAGTGTTTATAGTGGGGCAGGGAGAGAGAGGCAAATGAGGAAACAGACTCAACCTTAGAGCACAAACCGAGGCACAGGTGGAGAGCTGGCAGAGCACCTTCTTCTGTGCCACCAGCCTCAACCAACACACACAGCCTCATCATCTCTCCCTGCACTCCAATTCAGACATCTCATAGTTGCCAGGCCGAGACGTTTGTTGGTGCTTCTTTCTTTGCATGTGTGTGAAGTTTCAAAACTGAGATGATGGAAATGATGGGTCATCAGAACATCTGTTACTCTTTTATTTCCTGCTTGTCTTTTGATCAGTGAAGTGAATGGGACCTGCTAGTGGAAGGGGCTATCTGTATGTTTTTATTTCCTGGTCTAATTAAACAATGAGAAAATAATCTTCTGAACTATTAAAAGAATCCTTTGTGGGCATTCATGTTTTTCTCTTGTGTGAACCACATGCCAATATTAGAAATTATTTTTTAAAGTAGAACACATCCTCAGAGCTGTCACAGGGTGCAGTGCCATTTGTGAGGGGGACACATGGAGAAGGAGTGTAAGTTCTTCAGGAGCTTGGGGAGTGGCTCATTGTGCTCCCAAAGGAAATTGAGCCCCCTGTTAGCCTTCCTGAGGGGGCTGATTACCTGGTGGCCCATCCTGGGCTCTGAAATCTTGACCCACTGAATCACATGTGACTTGAATGGGGAACTGATGAAGAAAACAGAATGAATG
Organism: Ursus americanus; assembly: GCF_024610735.1. Classification (NCBI taxonomy): domain Eukaryota; kingdom Metazoa; phylum Chordata; class Mammalia; order Carnivora; family Ursidae; genus Ursus; species Ursus americanus. The sequence goes on from NC_142132.1 coordinate 65,062,463, forward strand.
CTGGAGGGTGCCTGTATTCTTTGGACTCAGACAACTCCATGTAGCAAAGGAGCTCTTCACCCATGAGGCCTATCGGGATCTCTGAGGGTGTGGGCTATGCTTCATGGGCTGAGGTTTTGCCTTCATCCTTATCTGGACCAGAGTCATGTTGTCTGGCTATGGAGATCCAGACCCTTACATGACAATGTCATTGTTATTATTGTTCTTCTAAGAAAGCAATATAGACATTGACTTCAAGATATACATATCAAAAGGAAAAACAAATGGTCAAATATATAGATATAGATATTGAAATATATATACCATTATATATAATGATATATATATATAATGATTGAACTTGTGGTATCTCTCATTAGTATGAGGGCTCTCATGTAGGGCTCCCCGTATGAGAAAGACCAAGGAATTCTATTCTGATCAAAGTGTGCTGGGCACACAGAGTGTTTTATTCTATCATTTGACTTCTCTCTCTGAAGGGAAAATAGAGTGGTGACTGGAGCTTGGTTTCTGATTTTAAGGAAGGGGAGACAAGTGAATTGAAAGAGCAGTGTTTATGCTGACATGGTGCTCAGTGCCCAGTGAGCCAAAGTTTGAAGCTTGGACTTCGAAGCGTCGGTCTTCAGGGAGGATGTTGTCTGAGTTACCAGCACATCAAGTCACTTGGCTGGTCTGACTAATTGGGCCATTTTCTGACTTTTTAAGGGCAGCTTGAAAGTGGCTTGAAACCCTAGGGCATTTGCAGAGTGGTCTGGATGGGACACCTGTGTGGGGCAGTGTAGACACAACCCAGGGAATTCCAGAGCTGATGATGAGCACATTTCTGAGGCTGGAGTTTGTTTCTCTGTGAGAAGGATTGAGCTGGAGTGGAAAGAAGTCATTGGGTCTTATGACTCATTGAGCAGCTCTGAGCATGACAGGATAGTCGGATCAAGTAGTTGGGAGGTGGTGATGCCATGGTCATGTACCATCACTCTTGATGGGCAGGCCAGCTTGCTACAGAGACAGGGACTGGGGTCTCTCCACCCACCCCTGCCAAGGCCAGCTCTCCTGCTGCAGATGCGATAAGACAGTGTCTTCCTGTTTGGATCGCAACCCCTCGGCTCAGAGGGTGGTTGGTGGGAAGCATTATCGATTCTTGCCCAGTGTGCCACCTGCTTCTTCAGAGGAGGCACATCAGATGTCCTCTGCCTGGTGTCTGTGAATTCAGCCCACAGAAGCACTTCTTCCAGAGCCATAACCCTGAGAAATCCTCTCTCCGTGCTCCTGTGCTGCGTGGAAGAGGTCACTTTTCATTTGGAACTGAAATCTCTGCTCCTGCCATTAGGTTTCAAGACCACACTGGATACCAGTCTCCATGAAGGTCCAGTTCCACGTGGGGCCTGGTGTGCAAGACTGAGGCCAAGGCTGGGTGACCTGCTGACTTTGTGGCAGGCTCCCTCCTGAAAACTGCACAGCAAAGCCCGGTTTGTGAGGATGTCATAGGAAAGAGGGACAGGTATACCGCTCTGCCTGACAACAGGATGATTCCTGATAGCAATCACAGATGGTTGGTGCAGGGAGGAGAGATGTCTGCTTCCCAGGACCTTGGCCAGAGGGAGATTTGGACCCTGCAATGCATCTCTGTGCAGCTTTCTCGGATGAGCACCTCAGGCAAGGGGAGGAAGTGTGTGTGCTCACCTGTAATAGAGGAAGGTGTCTGGTTTCAGGTTTCATGGGCAGGTGGATTCCTTATATGGCTCATTTTCCTGATGGTTTTCAGGGTGCAGTAGGTGGCTCCCCTTATCCCAGGCATGCTGGCTGTGCAAAAGCCCTGGGGCACCTGTAACCCAGGTCTTTGGACCAGGAACTCAGAGGGAGTCAGTGTTGAAACCATCAGTGGAGGCCTCTGTTTGTCCTGGGCTGTGATGGATTGTGATAACTGCTATGGAAATGTAAAGTAGGAGACAGGGCTGGAGTGCCAAAGGGGAGGGGTGGTCGTGCTTGCTCTTCACGTAGGGGGCATGTGGGACTTCACTAGGAAGGTGATACTTGAGTCAAGATCTAAAGAGGGTGAGTGATATCACATCAAGAACATTTTAAATGGAAGGGAAAGCATGGGCAAAAGTCTCAGAGCAGGAGCATACCAAGTATGACCAGGAGCAGCAAGAAGAGCCCTGTCGCCACTGGAGACAGCTTAGGACATTGCAGGACTGTGACCCCATAGGACCCTGTTTCACTGAGCCATCCTGGCTACAGTGTGGAGAGCAGATGACACAGGGTTGAGGATGGGCAAGGGAGGTCAATGGTGAAGCTTTTCCAGGAACTCAGGCAGGAGATGGGCACCTATTGAGATGGAGCTCATAGGATTTACCAATGAGTTAGATATTGGGAATGGAAGAAAGGAGGAATTGGGGTAACTCCCAGCTGTTGTGGGTTGTCCTGAGTGAGGGGAAGGAGGAGGTTTCTGGGGGTAGGAAGTTGTCCGTGTTCCACATGCTGTGGAAGGTGCCTTTCCCCGTGGATCTGCTAATGTTTGTGTCTGGGAGAACATTTTACATCTACTCCCTCAGCAATTTTCAAGTACAAGTATCCCCCACTTTTAAAACTTCATGGTAAGACACTTGGCTTTTTTGAAAGATCTACGTTATTACCCAGCTTCAGTAACAGGAAGAAACCTGAGGAGGATTTCCCTCTTTAAAAAAGTTGAAAAGTGAGCATCGCATTCAGCATCTGTTTTGTGGGGAGTCACTACAGAGGCAGTGTGCACCCCAGCCAGCTCCTTCTTGGGAACCGCTCTCCGTGTCCAGCCACCAGCACTTTGAATTGTGTCTGTGAGCATCTGCTGTGCTTTATCTCCATTTATGTTGGGCATCCATTGAGAAGTTGTGTCCCGAGGCTTATGAAGAGCCAAAGAGAAGTAATTTTTGGAGTCTGAGCATGCTCACTAATTTTTCTGTATAAATAAATGGTCATTCCTTCTTTGGTTTATACCATTTCTGTAGTGAAAGGTTTCCTAGGAATGCTGTACTTCCAAAGAGTGGGGGAACATGTACCGTATCCTGCAGGGTTAGCTTGAGTCTCAATGCTGCACAGAACTTTCATGACTTATGGATTTTATCACCCAGACATTGTGCCTTTGACCACCTTCGCTTGTCCCTGTGCCCATTCCCTGAGTGAGGCACCCACCAATCTGTTCTCAGTAACAATGCGTTCAGTATTTTTTCTTTCCATGTGGAATGTATATGAGAGTATCTGGTAATTCTCTTTCTGTGTCTGAGTTACTTAGCATAATGCTCCCAAGGTCTATGTTTCTATGTCTGGTTATTGTGAATAGTGCTGCAGCGAACATGGGAGTGCATTTATCTTTTTGAGGAACTGATTTTGTGTTCTCCAAATAAATACTCGGTAGAGCAATTACTGGGTCATGGGGTAGTTGTATTAACTTCTTCGGGAAACTCCATAATGCTTGTCACAGTGGCTGCATCGATTTTCTTTCCCACCAACAGTGCACAGGGTCCTCTTGTCTGCACACACTTCACCATGCCTCGTGTCTGTCATTGGGACAATTACCAGTCCAACAGTTGTGAGGTGATAGCTGACTGCGGTTTTTGACTTACATATCCATGACGACAGTTAGTCATGCTGAACAACTTTTTCTGTGGCTGTAGACCACCTGTGTGCCATCTTTGGAAAGTTATCTATTCACATAATATCTCCATTTTTTATACAGATTTTTCTTGTTGTTGTTTTGATTTGTATGAGTGTTTTGTGTATTTTGGATATTAGCCTCTTCTTCCACGTAGTCTGCAGATATTTTTTTTCTAATTTGGTAGTCCTTTTAAGTTTTTGATGGATGCTTTTGCCATGCAGAGGCTTTCAGTTTGACGTCATTCCATTTGGTTATTTTTGCTTTTCTTGCCTTTACTTTCGGTGTCCGATCAGAAGACTCTTTGCCAAAACCAATGTCAAGAAAGGGAAGAAGAAAGGGGAGGGAGTAAACAGAAGGGGGAATGAACCATGACAGACTATAGACTCTGGGAAACAAAATGAGGGCTTCAGAGGGTGGGAGAATGGGATAGGCTGGTGATGGCTAGTAAGGAGGGCACATATTGCATGGTGTACTGGGTGTTATACGCAAGTAATGAATCATGGAACTTTATATCAAAAACTAGGAATGTACTGTATGGTGACTAACATAATAATAATAAAAAAGACTCTTTGCCAAAACCAATGTCAAGAAACTTACTACCTGTGTTTCCTTCTTGAAGGTTTATAGACTCAGGTCTTATGTTCAAGTCATTCATCCGTTTAAAATTTTTGTGTGTGGTGTAAGAAAGTGATCCAGTTACATTCTTCTGCATTTAGTGTCCAGTTTTCCCAGTACCGTTCACTGAAGAGACAGTCCTTTTCCATTTTACATTTTCTGCTCCGGTGTCATAAGCTAAGACCACATATGTGTGGGATAGTTTCTGAGCTTTCTTTCTTTTTCTTTTTGTCTTAACAGTTTATTTGTTGAGGAACTCTTTTTCTGTAGGAATATATGCAGTGTGGACTTTATTGATAAAGTGTTCATACTATTTGTCAGGACATTTCTCTGACATGTGTTTTCACAAATGAGTAGTGGGATCTATAGCTTTCAAAAGGTTTAACATTTGGGCAGAACTACTTGAGTAGTATTATATTCTTCCATCAGATACCAGATTGTGTCTGATTGTCTTCTTTTGTGATGTTCTCAGTTGTGATGATTGATATCTATATTTCCTTTTCCATGATAGGTTTATTAAAGTGAATTCAATTTTCCCTAAAAAATGTGGATTCTAAATCATCCTTATTTTATAACATATATTTATAAAAAACAACATGCTTAAGGAAATACATTTATTGGGATCAGCTGTTGAAACAGGACACAGATATTACTAATCCCCATTCAGAGTTAATAATAATTCTGTTAGAACGAAGTTTAAATATACCTTTAATGTACTGACTCTAAGGAATAAACGTTGCCAAAAGTGCTATGATTATCAGTTTCCGAGCTTTCCTTTCTGTTCCATCGACCTCTGTGTCCGCTTTTATGCCAGTACCATACTGTTTTGAGGACTACAGCTTTGTAATCAAGCCTGAAATCCAGGAGTGTGGTGACTCAGCTCTCTTCTTCTTTCTCCAGGTTGTTTTGGATATTCAGGGTTTTTGTGATTCTGTACAAATTTTAGGACTGTCTTCTATTTCTTTGAATAATGCCATTGGAATTCAGATAGGCATTCCATCACATCTGTAGATTGCTTTCTGTACGATGAACGTGTTAACATTATTAATTCTTCCAGTTAATGAGCATGGCATATGCTTCCATTTATTTGTGTCGTCTTCCATTTCTTTGATCCATACATTCTGCACCCCCAACCCCCCCACAACATACACGCTTTTCCTTTCTTTTCCACCACGTGTTCAGTGTACCAGGTCTTTATCATCCTTGGTTACTTTTATTCCTAGATTTTTTTTCCTGGATGCAAGTGTAAATGACATTGCTCCCTTAATTTCTCTTTGTGAAAGTTTGTCCTCGGTATACAGAAACGCAACAAGTTGGAGCACCTGGGTGGCTCAGTTGGTTAAGCGTCTGCCTTCGGTTCAGCTCATGATCCCAGGGTCCTGGGATTGAGACCCGCACCGGGCTCCCTGATCAGTGAGGAGTCTGCTTCTCCCTCTCCCTCTGCTGCTCACCCTGCTTGTGTGTGCACTCTCTCTCTCTCTCTCTCTGCCAAATAAATAAATAAATAAAATCTTTTAAAAATGTAAAATGCAACAGGTCTCTGTATACTGACTTTGTAACCTGCAGCTTTACTTAATTTGTCTATTCTCACAGTTTTTTGGTGGAAACTTTAGGGATTTCTATATATAGTAACATGGCCTTGGCAAATAGTGACAGTTTTCCTATTTGGATTTCATTTCTTTCTTTCTTTCTTTCTTTCTTTCTTTCTTTCTTTCTTTCTTTCTCTCTTTCTCTCTTTCTTTCTTCGTTTCGTTTCTTTTTTTTTTTTTTTGTCTAAATGCTTTGGCTAGGCCTTTCAATACTATTTTGAATGAAAGTGATGAAATGGGCATCTTTGTCTTGCTCTTGATCTTAGTGGAAAAGTTTCCGGCTTTTCACCCCAGAGTATGATGTCAGCTGTGGGCTTTTCATACATGGCCTTTGTTGTTTTGAGGAATGTTCCCTCTATATCCAGATGGTTTAGAGTTTTTATCATAAATGCGTATTGAATCTTGTGAAGTGTTCTTTCTGCATCTATTGTAACAACCACATGATTTTTATCTTCTATTTTGTTAAGGTTGCATATGCCATTAGTTGATGTGTGGAGGTGGAATCATCTTTGCATCCCTGGAATAAATCCCACTTGATCCTGTTGTGTGTTTTCCCTGATGTATTGTTGAATTCAGCTTGCTGATAACTTGTTGAGGATTTTTGCATCTATTTTTATGAGGGATGTTGGCCTTTCCCTTCCTTGTAGTGTCCTTGTCTTGTTTTGGTAGCAGGGTAATGCTGGCTTCATAAAATGAGTTTGGACACATGCCTTACTCTCCTATTTTTTAAAGAGTTTGAGAAGGGTTGGTAATTCTTCTTCTACTGTCTGGCTGACTCCTCAGTGAAACTTTCCGGTCTTAGACATTTGTTTGCTGGGAGGTTTTTTATTTTACTAGTGATCAGTCTGTTCAGATATTTTTCCTTCACAGTTCAGTCTTTCTAGGTTGTTGGTAGGAACTTGTCCATTTCTTCTAGGTTGTCCAATATATTGGCCTCCACTTGCTCATAGTACTCTCTTACGGTCCTTTGTGTTTTGTGGTATTCATTGTCATGGCTCATCTTTTTTCCTTTTTTTCTTTTTTCAAGCTTTTCACATTTTTTAATTTAAATTAAATTAGTCAAGGCATAGTACATCATTAGTTTTTGATGTAACGTTCAATGATTCATTAGTTGAGTATAACACCCAGTGCTCAACACTACATGTGCCCTCTTTAATGCCCATCACCCAGTTACCCCATCCTCCCAGCCACCTTCCTTTCTGCAACTCTCAGTTTGTTTCCCAGAGTCAAGAGTCTCATACTGTTTTCCTCCCTCTCTGATTTCTTCCCATTCAGGTTTTTCCCTCCCTGTCCCTATGATCCTCTGTGCTATTCCTTATATTCCACATTTGGGTGAAACCCTATGATAATTGTCTTTCTCTGCTTGACTTCTTTCACCCAGCCTAACACCCTCCAGTTCCATCCATGTCGATGCAAATGGTAGGTATTCATCTTTTCTGATGGCTGAGTAATATTCCATTGTATATATGAACGACATCTTCTTTTTCCATTCATCTGGTGAAGGACATCTTGGCTCCTTCCACAGTTTGCCTATTGTGGACATTGCTGCTATGAACATTGGGATGCAGGTGCCCCTTCCTTTCCCTACATCTCTGTCTAAGGGATAAATACCAAGTAGTGCAAGTACTGGATCATAGGGTAGCTCTATTTTTAATGTCTTGAGGAACCTCCATACTGTTTTCCAGAGTGGCTGTACCAGCTTGCATTCCCACCAACAGTGTAAGACAGTTCCCGATTTTCCACATACTGGCCAACATTTGTTGTTCCCTGTCTTGTTAATTTTAGCCATTCTGACTGGTGTAAGGTGGTATCTCACTGTGGTTTTGATTTGTATTTCCCTGATGGCAAGTGATGTGGAGCATTTTTTCACGTGTCTGTTGGCCACTTGTATGTCTTCTTTGGAGAAGTGCCTGTTCATGTCTTCTGCCCATTTCTTGACTTGATTATTTGTTCTTGGATGTTGAGTTTGAAAAGTTCTTTATGGATTTTGGATACCAGCCCTTTATCTGTAATGTCATTTGCAAATATCTTCTCTGATTCTGTGGGTTGCCTTTTAGTTTTATTGATTGTTTCCTTTGCTGTGCAGAAGCCTTTTATCTTGATGAAGTCCCAATAGTTCATTTTTTGCTTTTGTTTCCCTTGCCTTTAGAGATGTGTCTTGCAAGGTGTTGCCGTGTCCAAGGTCAAAGAGGTTGCCGCCTGTGTTCTCCTCAATGATTTGATGTGAGACAGGAATCAATTATCTTTCTTTCTTTCCTGATTGTATTTGAGCCCTCTTTCTTGCTGAGTCAAGCCACAAGTTTGTCGGTTTTGTTTATATTTCAAAAAAAAGGCAGCTCTTATTTTCATTGATGTTTTGTCTTTTTTGCCTCCATTGGATATATTTCCAAATTTCTTTTTGTTATTTCCATATTTCTACTAATTTGGGGCTTTGCTTTTTTTCCTACTTCTTTTTTTCTACTTTTTTCCCCTTGTACAATTAGGTTGTTTATTAGAGAGCTTTCTTGTGGATAGGCAAAGACCTGAATTCCTATGAACTTCCCCATTAGAGCTACTTTTGTTGCATCCCATAAGTTTTTGTAGGGTCTCTTTTTCATTTGTCTCAAGGTACTTCTAAAATTCTTTTTTTTTTAAAGATTTTTTTATTTATTTATTCGACAGAGACAGAGACAGCCAGCGAGAGAGGGAACACAAGCAGGGGGAGTGGGAGAGGAAGAAGCAGGCTCATAGCAGAGGAGCCTGATGTGGGGCTCGATCGCATAACGCCAGGATCATGCCCTGAGCCAAAGGCAGACGCTTAACTGCTGTGCCACCCAGGCGCCCCCTAAAATTCTTTTCATTTCTTCTTGACTGTTGTTTGTTCAGTAGCATGTTGTTAAATCTCCACATAGTTTTGGCTGTCCCATTTTCTTCTTGTGACTGATTTCTACTTTCATATCATTGTGGTTGGACAAGATTTGAACCAGAAGGTGAAAGGAGTATTCAGATTAAAGGTTTGTTTCCTGGGTTTTTTTCTGAGGGCAGAGCATGAGTTCTGTGGGGACAGAGGAAGGTTTTGTGAGATGAGGGGATCAACGCTTGTGAGAAGTACTGACTACTATCATGCAGGCTGTGCAACACTATTCACACCATAGTCCTGATAGACTCATACGCCATTAGAAACATTTTTCTAGGAGGTGCAGGGGTGGTCTCCTCTAAAAGAATGGTGCCATTTGGGTTCATAGCATGGTCCCAGGTCAGCGAGTAGGATGCATGGTATTGTGGGGGATCAGAACCAGGATTTCTGTAGGAAGTGACAGAAATAGGGCATGGCGAGCTCATGAGAATCACCGAGATCCAAGTGACCCACTGGATGTTTGCAGTGGGCGGGGTAGTGGGGTCTGTGGATCTGTCGATCCTGTGGAATTCAGGGGCACCCACCTGTCTGTTGAGTTGTGTGGAGACAGGTAGAGAGCAGTCTCTGGCCAGGCACAACAGTCACACTGGACTGCCACCAGAGGGGCATTGTGTGGTCGGAGTCACTGCTTGGTTTCCATGAAAACTGACCAGGGTCTGTGACTGTGATTCCTAGAAGCTGCAAGGGGAGAGGATGGTGGTTGTGGTGGACATGTCCTAGGGTTGTGGTTAGGACTAGTCTGGAACCCACTGAAGTTAGCTGCGCCTGGCACAGAAGGCACTGTAGCTGTAGGTACTGTGGCCATGGCATTTTCATGCAGGCTCCCATGCTGCCGCCTCCTCCTTTTCATCATTTTCATGGTCATGAGCCTCTGCTCTTGCCCCATGGCCTCCGAGGTATTGCCTTCTCTCCATCTGGCCCTCCGCTGTGGGGCCCTGTGCAACCCAATGACAGGGTAGAGCCTTCTTGAGAGGCAGCTCTGGCCCCTGTCAGTCCCCTGATGGAGAACTTCCATGGATCCCCTGTGAGGCGAGGGTGATAGCCCTGCCCTAGAAGGGGGCTGCAGGTCCCCAATCAGGAAAGCCACATCTCCCTTTTCGGCCTGGCCTGCCATCTCCTCAGTATTCCTCAGGGAAGCTCTCCCCACTTCCTGAGCTGACAGCTCTGAACTTAAGTACGAATATTGTTTTATATTTCTCAAGGACTTAGGTCATCCATGGCATGTCTTTCAAACCTGTTAGTGGGTTTGTTTTCAGCAGTCCTTGAGGGCTGTCTGCTCAAAGAGGGAATGACCTGGGAGGGGCAGCTTTCCCTCCCACCACCCTCAGGCTGTCCCTGAGCCCTGGGGCCACTGTCCCACTGAAGATTGAGGGATCCGAGCCGGCCCATCCTGAGCCCAGGGTCTGTGTCAGCTGTGTAACCTGATGTGTGCCAGTAGCGGTGGGCGGCTGTCATGGGTCAGGGGCAGGCAGTTTCTCCTTCTCATTCCTTCACCCCCCTCCCTCCCAGACGTAGCTCAGAGCAGCCTCCAAGCCCTGCATCTCAAGATCCTGTGAGCTGTGCCTCTTGCCTTCAACTGGTGACCTTGGTTGTTTTCCATTGCTTCTGCATCCCATACCCGCTCCCATGGCCGTTCCTAGATCAGGGGAGTGGTCGTACCCTTGTCTGTACTTGGTCCTCTTCCTGTCCAGCACTGAGCCCACCCACATTTGTGTCTTCCATATATGTGCTTGGAAGCAAGCCCATCCACAGGGAACCTATCGGCCAAATGGATCCAGGTAATGGCCATTGAATTAGACATCCAGGATATATAAAAGACCTGTTCTGAAACCTATCCCACAATCTGTGACTATCTCGTACTAAAACAGAAACAATACTAGCTTTCTGGTTTGTGAAATGGCATCTGTCTTTACTTACATTCTTGAATACATAGGTGCTGAGCCTGGACAGAAAGGGACCATGACTCCTGTGGTTAGGATTAACAGGTAAAGTATAAGAACTCAGTGAAATTTGAATTCGAGGCATAGAGTGAGTAATTATTGTCGTTTAAATACACCCAAGTAGGGCTTATGGACGTTGTGTAGCGAAAGCTTTTCAAGTAGGTTACAGGAAGAAAAATACTTTTAAAATTTTTTTATTTTAATTCCAGTAGAGTTAGCATACAGTATTATATTATTTTTAAGTGTATAACAGAATGATTCAGTAATTCAGTAAATTACTCAGCACTCATCAAGAAACATATACTCTTTTAATAATAATTTTTTATTATGTTATGTTAGTCACCATAAAGTATATCCTTAGTTTTTGATGCAGTGTTCCATGATTCATTATTTGCATATAACACCCAGTGCACCATGCAATATGTGCCCTCCTTAATACCCATCACCGGCCTATCCCAGTCCCCCACCCCCATCCCCTCTGAAGCCCTCACTTTGTTTCCCAGAGTCCATAGTCTCTCATAGTTCATTGCCTCTTCTGTTTACCACTCCCCTTTGTTCTTCCCTTCCTTCTCCTACTGATCTTCCTGCTATTTCTTATGTTCCATAAATGAGTGAAACCATATGATAATTGTCTTTCTCTGCTTGACTTATTTCACTTAGCATTATCTCCTCCAGTCCCATTCGTATTGCTGCAGATGTTGGGTAATCGTTCTTTCTGATGGCTGAGTAATATTCCATTGTATATATGGACCACATCTTCTTAATCCAGTCATCTGTTGAAGGGCATCTTGGCTCCTTACACAAACATGTACTCTTAATTCCCTTCATCTCTTTCACTCGTCCGTCCATCCACCTCTCCTCTGGTAACCATCAGTTTGTTCTCTGCTGTGAAGAATCGGTATTTCGCTTAGTCTCTTTTTCTTCTCCTTTTTTTTTTGTTTGTTTCTTAAATTCCACATAAGTGTGACACCATATGGTATTTTCTTTATCTGACTGACTGATCTCACTTAGGATAATACTCTCTAGCTCCATCCATGTGACTGCAAATGGCAAGATTTCATTCTTTTTTTATGGCTAAGTAACAGCCCACTGTGTGTGTGTGTGTGTGTGTGTGTGTGTGTGTGTGTGTACACACATCTATCATCTATCATCTCATTTATCAATTTATCAACAGACACTTGGGTTGCTTCCATATTGTACTATTGTAAATAATGTTGCAAGAAACATAGGGGTGCATGTATCCTTTTCAGTTATTGTTTTCATATTCTTTGGATAAACACCCAGTAGTGTGATGGCTGGATCATAGGGTAGTTCTATATTTAATTTTTTGAGGAAACTTCATACTGTTTTCCACAGTGACTGCAACAGTTTTCATTTTCACCCATGGTGCAAGAGGGTTCCCATTTATCCACATCCTCCCAACACCTGTTGTTTCTTGTGCTGTTGATGTTAGCCCTTTCTGACAGGTCTCATTATACTTTGGATTTGCATTTTCCTGATGATGGGTGGTGGTGAACATCTTCACATGTGATTGTTGGGCATCTGTATTTCTTCTTCTGAGAAATGTCTGTTCACGTCTTCTGCCTGTTTTTTTATAATAATTTTTTATTATGTTAGTCACCATACAGTATATCCCAAGTTTTTGATGTAAAGTTCCATGACTCATTACTTGCATATAACACCCAGTGCACCATGCAATACATGCCCTCGTTAATACCCATCACCAGCCTATTTTTGAACTGGATTATTTGTTTTTGGGGTGTTGAGTTGTTTCAGTTCTATATATTTTGGACACTATCCCTTTATTGCATATGATATTTGCAAAGATCTTCTCCCATTTGGTAGGTTGTCTTCTTATAAATAGGTTTTCATTGTTCTTCTGCAATGTGGAAACTTTTTATTTTGATGTAGTCCCAGTAGTTTATTTTTGCTTTTGTTTCCTTTGCCTCAGAAGACATGTCTAGAAAAAATGTTGGTATGGTCCATGTCAGAGAAGTTACCGTTTGTGCCCTCTTGTAGGATTTTTATGGTTTCAGGTCTGACACTGAGGTCTTGAAACGGCTCTGAGTTTCTCTGTATGGTGAAAGAAAGCGGTCTAATTTCATTCTTTTGTGCGAAGCTGTCCAGTTTACCCAACACCATTTGTTGTAGAGACTGTCCTTTACCTTTCAATATTCTTGCCTGCTTTGTGGAAGATTAATTGGCCATGTAATTGTGGGTTTATGTCTGAGCTTCTATCCTATTCCCTTGGTCGCTGTGTCTATTTTTGTGCCAGTACCATACTGTTAGGATGAGTACCACTTTGTAGTATAACTTGAAGTCTGGAATTGTGACTCCTCCCGCTTCTGGGAGGGCTGAGTTGAGGGTGTGAGTTAGGGTTGGTATCAGATTCAGGGTTTGCAGCCAGAAGGCCACTGAATTTGGGGGTTGGCTGTGATAAGCTCAGATTGGCATTCAGATTTCTCCTGTTCAGAATCCTTTCTGGGGTCCTAAATGCAATGGTTCCCTTCTGTGTGGCAGGCTGAGTCCTCTTGTATTGCTCAGGTTTCCCCAAACCCTGGGACTTTGGGGACATTCCCTGGGAATGGACCACTCAGACGCAACCTAGGATAAGGGTTTAGGCCCTGGGAGCATAGGAGGAATGGAATGCCCGCTGTGGCGACCTTCCTTGAGGGTGAGTGAGGGCCTGTGGTAGGGTGAGTGTCAGTCTCAGTTTTTACCACCAGGGAGCAGGTGAAATTGGGGGATTCCCTAGGATTGTCTCAGGTTGGGATTCAGATTTCTCTAGCTCTGAAAACTTTCTGGAGTCCCAGATGGCACGGCTTCCTTCTGTGGGGCAGGCTGTGTCCTCTGGTATTGTTCAGGTTTCCCAATTCCTTGACGCTTTGGAACCAGGCCTCTGGGGATGGACTTCTAAGACCCCAACATACCATTAGGGTTAGGATTTGTAGCCATGAGGACACTGACTGTGGGGATTCACTGGGATTGGAACAAGTTGGCATTAAGATTTCTCCTGCACTGGGGCGCCTGGGTGGCACAGCGGTTAAGCGATTGCCTTCGGCTCAGGGCGTGATCCCGGCGTTCTGGGATCGAGCCCCACATCAGGCTCCTCCGCTATGAGCCTGCTTCTTCCTCTCCCACTCCCCCTGCTTGTGTTCTCTCTCTCACTGGCTATCTCTATCTCTGTCAAATAAATAAATAAAATCTTTAAAAAAAAAAAAGATTTCTCCTGCACTGAATCCGTTTGGGAGTCCAAAATGGTATGGCTTCCTCCTCTGTGGCACGCTGACTCCTCTGCTATTCCTCAAGTGTACACAATTTCTGTGGCTCTGGAACCAGCAGTCTGTGAATGGACCTCTCAGAACCAACCTAGGTTTAAGTTTAGGGACTAGGAGCTAAGGAGGTCCGAACTGCCAACTGTGTGCCCCTCGGGAAGGGCAGAGTTGAGGGCATTGTTAGAGTATCAGGCTCAGGGTTTGTAGCCAGGGGGCAACTGAAAGTGTGTGCTTGCTGAGATTGGCTCAGGTGGGCATTCAGATTTTTCCAGTTCTGAATCCTTTCTGGCATCCCAAATGGTACAGTTTCCTTCTGTGTGGTAGGCTTAGTCCTCTGGTATTTCTCTGGTGTCAACAATCCCTGGAGCTTTGGAGCCAGGCCTCTGAAATTGACTTCTCAGAACCCTACATAGAGTTAGGTTTAGGGCCTCTGAGCATGGAGGTCTGATATACGCCTGTATGGCAACCTTCCCAGGGGGGTGAGTTGAGGGTGTGGGTTGGATGAGAGTCATGCTGAGGGGTTTTGGCTAGGTTCCCTCTGAAAGTGGAGGTTCGTGTGGATTGGCTCAGGTGGCATTCAGATTTCCCCGCTCTGAATACTTTCTGGGGCCAACTGACACTGTTTTCTTTGTGTGGCAGGCTGATTCCTCTGGCATTGCTCAGTGGTCCCCTTTCCCGGGGGATTTGAATCCAGGAATGGGAATGGACTCCAGAACCCAACCTAGGGTTAGGGTTAGGGCCTAGGACCATGGGAGCTCTGATCTGCCAGCTGTGTGGTGACCTTCCTGGGGGTCTGGGTTGAGGACGAGGGTTGGGGTGAGTGGGTGGCTCAGCATTTGTGGCCAGGGGTCCGATGAAAGTGGGGGTTCGCTGGGTTTGGCTCAATTGGACATTCAGATTTCTCCTGTTACAAATCCATTCTGGAGTCCCAAATGGCAGGTTTCTTATGTGTGGCAGCCTGTGTTATCTAGCATTCCCAGGGGACTTTGGGACCAGGCCTCTGGGGATGCGTCTCTCAGAACACAATGTAGGTTAGGGTTAGGACCTAGTAGATGGCAGGTCCAATTTGTGATTGTGTGGCAACCTTCCAGGGGGCTGAGTCAAGGGTGTGGTTTGTGCTGAGTCTCAGGCACAGGGTTTGTGGCCAGGGGCCGGTGAATGCGGGTGTTTGCTGGGATTCACTCAGGTGGGCATTCATATTTCTCCCACTCTGAATACTTTCTGAAGTCCAAGTGGCACGTTTCCTTCTGTGTTGCAGGATGAGACTTCTGCTATTGCTCAGGTGTCCCCTCCACCTGGGGCTTTGGAGCCAGGACTCTGGGAGTGGACCTCTCAAACCAAAACTCTGGTTAAGATTAGGGCCTGGGAGAGTGGGATGTGCAATCTCCTGGCAGTTTGGCGACATTCCCATGGGGCTAAATTGAGGGTGTGGTTTGGGGTGAATGTCAGGCTCAGGGTTCGCGGCTAGGGGGCTGCTGAATGTGGGAGTTCCCTTGGATTGTCTTGGGGGGAACTCAGATTTCTCCTGCTCTGAATCCTTTCTGGAGTCCCAAGTGGCACGCTTTTCTTCTGTGGGGAAGGCTAAGTCTTCTGTCGTTGCTCAGTGGTCCCTGTTTCCTGGGGCTTTGGAGCCAGGCCTCTGGCTGTGGACTTCTCAGAACCCAGCTTAGGGTTAGTGTTCAGGTCTAGGAGGATAGGCTTTCCAATCTGCCACCTGTGTGGCTACCTTCCTGGGAGCTGAGTTTTTGGCACTGTTGGGGTGAGTAACAGGCACAGGGTTTGTGACCAGGGGGCTGGTGAGAGTGGGGATTTCCTGGGAATTCCTCACATTGGCATTCAGATTTCTCCTGCTACGAATCCTTTTTGGCGTCCCGAGTGGTACGGTTTCCTTCTGTGTGGCTGGCTGAGTCCTCTGGTATTGCTCTGGTGTACCGAATCCATGGGGTTTTGGAGCCAGTCCTCTGGGGATGGACCTCTCAGAAACCAAACTAGGGTTCAGATTGGGGCCTAGGAGCATGGGAGGTCCGATATGACAGCTTTGTGACATCTTCATGGGTGGTGAGTTGAGGGCGTGGAGCAGGTTGAATGTGAGTCTCAGGCTTTGCAGTCAGGGGGCTGTCAAAAGTGGGGCTTCATGTGGATTGGCTCAGGTGGCATTCAGATTTCTCCTACTGTGAATCCTTTCTGGAGTCCCCAATGACACAGTTTGCTTCTGTGCGGCTGGCTGAGTCGACTGGTATTAGCCAGGTGTCTCAGATCCCTGGGGCATTGGAGCCAGTCCTCTGGAAATGGAACTCTTATAAACCAATGTCGGGATAGGGATGGAGTTAGGTGCATTGCAGGTCCGATGTTCCAGCTGTTGGCTACCTTCCTGGAGAGTGAGTTGAAGGCATGTGTTAGGGTGACTGTCATGCTCAGGGTTTGTTGCCAGGGGGTGATGAATGTGGGGGTTCACCGGGATTGGCTCAGGTTGTCATTCAGATTACCCCTCTTCTGAATCCTTCCTGGAGTGTGAAATGGCGCGATTTCCTTTTGTGCAGCAGGCTGAGTCTTCTGGTATTGCTCAGGTGTCCCCAAGAGCTGGGGCTTTGGAACTAGGCCCCCAGGAATGAACCTCTCAGAATGTAACTAGGGTAAGAGTTAGGGCCTAGGAGCAGGGGAGTTTCGGTCAGCCGGCTGTGTGGCGAATTTCCTGGGGGGAGAGTTGAAGGCGTGGGTTGGTGTGAGTGTCAGGCTCAGGGTTTGGGGCTAGGGTGCTGCTGAAAGTGGGGGTTCACTTGGATTTTCTCAGGTGGACGTTCAGATTTCTCCTGCTCTGAATTCTTCCTGGAGTCCCACATGGCAGGTTTCCTTTTGTGTGGCAGGCTGAGTCCTCTGGTATTGCTTAGGTTTCCTGAATCTTTGGGGCTTTAGAGCCAGGCTTCTTAGAATGGACCTCTCAGAACCAAAACTAGGGTTAGGGTTAAGGCCTAGGAGAATGGGAGTATTGCTCAAGTTTCCCCTAGCCCGTTGGATTTGGAGCCAGGACGCTGGGAAATGACCTCTCAGAACCTAACCTAGGTTTAGGTCATAGGAGAATGGAAAGTCTGATCTTCAGGCTGTGTAACGATGTTCCCTGGGGACTGATTTGAGGACATAGATTGCGGTGAGGTCAGATTCTGCTGTTTTGGCCAAGGGGCCAGTGAACATGGCCGTTTGCTGGGATTGGCTCAGGTGGGCATACAGATTTCTCCTGCTCTGAATCCTTTCTACAGTCCCAAATGGCATGGTTTCCTCGGATGTGGCAGGCTGGGTCCTCAGGTATTGCTCCACCGACACCAGGACCTGATCGAGAGACACCAGGGGCCGGCTCGCAATATGCAGACACACAGACACACAGGGAAAGACAGAGAGACACGGAGTGGGGGAACACTTAGGGGACACACTGGACGGGAGAGACGGGGAGGGACAGAGTGTGTGTGTGTGTGTGTGTGTGTGTGTGTGTGTGTGTGTGTCTGTGTGTCTCTGTGTGTGTGTGTGTGTGTCTGTGTGTGTGACAGAGAGAAAGAGAGAGAGAGATTAGATTATCCAACACACAGACCCTCTCACACCCCAGCACAGACACGCAGACCCCGACCCGGATGCGGACGGGGACAGGGACAGGGACAGAGACCCAGGTGCACACAGGTGACACACACCCACACACAGGGACACACAGGACGCTGTGTGGGCGCGGCAGCTAGCCCACGGGAGGGCGGTCGCGCTTGGGCGCGCTTTGGGCAAGGCGGCCGCGCCCTGGAGCTGCCATAGGAGCCCTCCCTCGGAGCCCGAGGACTTACAGCCCAGGTGGCGGGAATCCCGATGGGCGGCCATTCCTGCCCAGCACCCCTCTGGCGTGGGGGCGTGCGAGGCATTCTTTCTTTTGCCCCGTCCTTTATTTTCTGGTGGCCCTTGTGGCCGTGGTGCGGGGCGCCCCGGGGTCTCGCTGAGGGAGCGAGCCTCGCTGTTCCGCTGAGACGGGGCGCGGAGTCGGGTGCCCACGGGGCCTGAGGCCCCGGGCGGTTGGCCATCTCGTGTCCTGTGCGCACGGAGCACGGACGCCCGGGCCCAGGGGCAAAGGGACGGTGACCGGTGCGAAGGAGGGCCATGCCCTTCTGGCGGGAGCGCAGCCCAGGGCTGGTGGGGAGAAGGTGTAGGCGGGCCCAGGCAGGAGGCGGGGCCGGCAGGCGGTTGGCCCGGGGCGCTGCGGTGGGCGGGCGGCCCAAGCGAACTGCTAGGGGCTCGGGAGAGGAGAGGGCCCGGAGGCAGGGAGGAGGCCGAGAACCCAGGGAGCGCACGCCTGCAGAGGCGGGGTCACGGCCCGCCCGGGGCTCCCGCGGTTCCTCTCGCCCGGGCCGCTTTCCCTCCACCCCCCTCCGCCGCCTCCGCCTCCGCTCGCGCCGCCCCCTGAGCGCCCACCGCCCTGCACACCAGCCCCCAGCCCGCACCCCGGGATAGGCTGTGGGCGTTCCTGGGGCTTGGAGGTGGAAAGGCTGGGCTGTGGGCGCCTGGCTGTGCCACGGGCACCCGCAGAGGGCCAGGGTTCCGCGTTGCGCTGCGCGTGTGGCGTGTGGCGTGTGGCGAGCGGGTCGGGCCCACCACGCATGGCCTGTGGTGAGGTGGGGGCACGTGGGGTTTGAATGGAGCCGGGTTGGGCAAGGTTGGGGGGGCGGGCCGCTGGCGGCAGAGGGAGTGGAAGGGAGGGCGAAGGGCAAGGAAAGGAAAAGAAAAGGAGAAAAGCCTACAGCACCCGGTATTCCCAGGCGGTCTCCCATCCAAGTACTAACCAGGCCAGACCCTGCTTAGCTTCCGAGATCAGACGAGATCGGGCGCGTTCAGGGTGGTATGGCCGTAGACGCCTGTGGCTGCCGCTCGGTGCCCCAAGAGCCTGCTCCGCCCCTCCCAGCCCCAGCCCCAGCCCCTGCCGAGCGATTGTCAGCCCTCCTCGCCTGGCCTGTGCCTGGTGCCTGCCTGCCTGCCTGCCTGCCTGCCAGCACGCCCAGAGGACAAGATGCCTCCGGCACCCTGGAGCCGCGGAAGTCCGCGCGCTCTCCCGTCCCGGGACTCTCCTGCCGCGCCGCCGCTTGGCTCCCGGGATGGCAACGGGGTGGGTCGGGGCGCCGGGGGCGAGGCCCGAGGTGTTCTCAGAGCGCCCCCCAACCCCCCCGCCCTCCGCGGGGAGCACAACCCGCCCACTGGCCTTTCCTCCTCTCCCCGCCGCCGGGCTCAAAGCCCACCGGAAGCCTCGGGCGCCACCACAGACCATCATCACCATCCCAACCCCGTGGCCCTTCCTCCGCCACCCTTCCCCTCCCCACCCAGCGACACCAGGACCTGATCGAGAGACACCAGGGGCCGGCTCGCAATACGCAGACACACAGACACACAGGGAAAGACAGAGAGACACGGAGTGGGGGAACACTTAGGGGACACACTGGACGGGAGAGACGGGGAGGGACAGAGTGTGTGTGTGTGTGTGTGTGTGTGTCTGTGTCTGTGTCTGTGTGTCTCTGTGTGTGTGTGTGTGTGTGTGTGTCTGTGTGTGTGACAGAGAGAAAGAGAGAGAGAGATTAGATTATCCAACACACAGACCCTCTCACACCCCAGCACAGACACGCAGACCCCGACCCGGATGCGGACGGGGACAGGGACAGAGACCCAGGTGCACACAGGTGACACACACCCACACACAGGGACACACAGGACGCTGTGTGGGCGCGGCAGCTAGCCCACGGGAGGGCGGTCGCGCTTGGGCGCGCTTTGGGCAAGGCGGCCGCGCCCTGGAGCTGCCATAGGAGCCCTCCCTCGGAGCCCGAGGACTTGCAGCCCAGGTGGCGGGAATCCCGATGGGCGGCCATTCCTGCCCAGCACCCCTCTGGCGTGGGGGCGTGCGAGGCATTCTTTCTTTTGCCCCGTCCTTTATTTTCTGGTGGCCCTTGTGGCCGTGGTGCGGGGCGCCCCGGGGTCTCGCTGAGGGAGCGAGCCTCGCTGTTCCGCTGAGACGGGGCGCGGAGTCGGGTGCCCACGGGGCCTGAGGCCCCGGGCGGTTGGCCATCTCGTGTCCTGTGCGCACGGAGCACGGACGCCTGGGCCCAGGGGCAAAGGGACGGTGACCGGTGCGAAGGAGGGCCATGCCCTTCCGGCGGGAGCGCAGCCCAGGGCTGGTGGGGAGAAGGTGTAGGCGGGCCCAGGCAGGAGGCGGGGCCGGCAGGCGGTTGGCCCGGGGCGCTGCGGTGGGCGGGCGGCCCAAGCGAACTGCTAGGGGCTCGGGAGAGGAGAGGGCCCGGAGGCAGGGAGGAGGCCGAGAACCCAGGGAGCGCACGCCTGCAGAGGCGGGGTCACGGCCCGCCCGGGGCTCCCGCGGTTCCTCTCGCCCGGGCCGCTTTCCCTCCACCCCCCTCCGCCGCCTCCGCCTCCGCTCGCGCCGCCCCCTGAGCGCCCACCGCCCTGCACACCAGCCCCCAGCCCGCACCCCGGGATAGGCTGTGGGCGTTCCTGGGGCTTGGAGGTGGAAGCGCTGGGCTGTGGGCGCCTGGCTGTGCCACGGGCACCCGCAGAGGGCCAGGGTTCCGCGTTGCGCTGCGCGTGTGGCGTGTGGCGTGTGGCGAGCGGGTCGGGCCCACCACGCATGGCCTGTGGTGAGGTGGGGGCACGTGGGGTTTGAATGGAGCCGGGTTGGGCAAGGTTGGGGGGGCGGGCCGCTGGCGGCAGAGGGAGTGGAAGGGAGGGCGAAGGGCAAGGAAAGGAAAAGAAAAGGAGAAAAGCCTACAGCACCCGGTATTCCCAGGCGGTCTCCCATCCAAGTACTAACCAGGCCCGACCCTGCTTAGCTTCCGAGATCAGACGAGATCGGGGGCGTTCAGGGTGGTATGGCCGTAGACGCCTGTGGCTGCCGCTCGGTGCCCCAAGAGCCTGCTCCGCCCCTCCCAGCCCCAGCCCCAGCCCCAGCCCCAGCCCAGCCCCTGCCGAGCGATTGTCAGCCCTCCTCGCCTGGCCTGTGCCTGGTGCCTGCCTGCCTGCCTGCCTGCCTGCCTGCCAGCACGCCCAGGGGACAAGATGCCTCCGGCACCCTGGAGCCGCGGAAGTCCGCGCGCTCTCCCGTCCCGGGACTCTCCTGCCGCGCCGCCGCTTGGCTCCCGGGATGGCAACGGGGTGGGTCGGGGCGCCGGGGGCGAGGCCCGAGGTGTTCTCAGAGCGCCCCCCAACCCCCCCGCCCTCCGCGGGGAGCACAACCCGCCCACTGGCCTTTCCTCCTCTCCCCGCCGCCGGGCTCAAAGCCCACCGGAAGCCTCGGGCGCCACCACAGACCATCATCACCATCCCAACCCCGTGGCCCTTCCTCCGCCACCCTTCCCCTCCCCACCCAGCGACACCAGGACCTGATCGAGAGACACCAGGGGCCGGCTCGCAATACGCAGACACACAGACACACAGGGAAAGACAGAGAGACACGGAGTGGGGGAACACTTAGGGGACACACTGGACGGGAGAGACGGGGAGGGACAGAGTGTGTGTGTGTGTGTGTGTGTGTGTGTGTGTCTGTGTGTCTCTGTGTGTGTGTGTGTGTGTGTCTGTGTGTGTGACAGAGAGAAAGAGAGAGAGAGATTAGATTATCCAACACACAGACCCTCTCACACCCCAGCACAGACACGCAGACCCCGACCCGGATGCGGACGGGGACAGGGACAGGGACAGAGACCCAGGTGCACACAGGTGACACACACCCACACACAGGGACACACAGGACGCTGTGTGGGCGCGGCAGCTAGCCCACGGGAGGGCGGTCGCGCTTGGGCGCGCTTTGGGCAAGGCGGCCGCGCCCTGGAGCTGCCATAGGAGCCCTCCCTCGGAGCCCGAGGACTTGCAGCCCAGGTGGCGGGAATCCCGATGGGCGGCCATTCCTGCCCAGCACCCCTCTGGCGTGGGGGCGTGCGAGGCATTCTTTCTTTTGCCCCGTCCTTTATTTTCTGGTGGCCCTTGTGGCCGTGGTGCGGGGCGCCCCGGGGTCTCGCTGAGGGAGCGAGCCTCGCTGTTCCGCTGAGACGGGGCGCGGAGTCGGGTGCCCACGGGGCCTGAGGCCCCGGGCGGTTGGCCATCTCGTGTCCTGTGCGCACGGAGCACGGACGCCCGGGCCCAGGGGCAAAGGGACGGTGACCGGTGCGAAGGAGGGCCATGCCCTTCTGGCGGGAGCGCAGCCCAGGGCTGGTGGGGAGAAGGTGTAGGCGGGCCCAGGCAGGAGGCGGGGCCGGCAGGCGGTTGGCCCGGGGCGCTGCGGTGGGCGGGCGGCCCAAGCGAACTGCTAGGGGCTCGGGAGAGGAGAGGGCCCGGAGGCAGGGAGGAGGCCGAGAACCCAGGGAGCGCACGCCTGCAGAGGCGGGGTCACGGCCCGCCCGGGGCTCCCGCGGTTCCTCTCGCCCGGGCCGCTTTCCCTCCACCCCCCTCCGCCGCCTCCGCCTCCGCTCGCGCCGCCCCCTGAGCGCCCACCGCCCTGCACACCAGCCCCCAGCCCGCACCCCGGGATAGGCTGTGGGCGTTCCTGGGGCTTGGAGGTGGAAGGGCTGGGCTGTGGGCGCCTGGCTGTGCCACGGGCACCCGCAGAGGGCCAGGGTTCCGCGTTGCGCTGCGCGTGTGGCGTGTGGCGTGTGGCGAGCGGGTCGGGCCCACCACGCATGGCCTGTGGTGAGGTGGGGGCACGTGGGGTTTGAATGGAGCCGGGTTGGGCAAGGTTGGGGGGGCGGGCCGCTGGCGGCAGAGGGAGTGGAAGGGAGGGCGAAGGGCAAGGAAAGGAAAAGAAAAGGAGAAAAGCCTACAGCACCCGGTATTCCCAGGCGGTCTCCCATCCAAGTACTAACCAGGCCCGACCCTGCTTAGCTTCCGAGATCAGACGAGATCGGGCGCGTTCAGGGTGGTATGGCCGTAGACGCCTGTGGCTGCCGCTCGGTGCCCCAAGAGCCTGCTCCGCCCCTCCCAGCCCCAACCCCAGCCCCAGCCCAGCCCCTGCCGAGCGATTGTCAGCCCTCCTCGCCTGGCCTGTGCCTGGTGCCTGCCTGCCTGCCTGCCTGCCTGCCTGCCAGCACGCCCAGGGGACAAGATGCCTCCGGCACCCTGGAGCCGCGGAAGTCCGCGCGCTCTCCCGTCCCGGGACTCTCCTGCCGCGCCGCCGCTTGGCTCCCGGGATGGCAACGGGGTGGGTCGGGGCGCCGGGGGCGAGGCCCGAGGTGTTCTCAGAGCGCCCCCCAACCCCCCCGCCCTCCGCGGGGAGCACAACCCGCCCACTGGCCTTTCCTCCTCTCCCCGCCGCCGGGCTCAAAGCCCACCGGAAGCCTCGGGCGCCACCACAGACCATCATCACCATCCCAACCCCGTGGCCCTTCCTCCGCCACCCTTCCCCTCCCCACCCAGCGACACCAGGACCTGATCGAGAGACACCAGGGGCCGGCTCGCAATACGCAGACACACAGACACACAGGGAAAGACAGAGAGACACGGAGTGGGGGAACACTTAGGGGACACACTGGACGGGAGAGACGGGGAGGGACAGAGTGTGTGTGTGTGTGTGTGTGTGTGTGTGTGTCTGTGTGTCTCTGTGTGTGTGTGTGTGTGTGTCTGTGTGTGTGACAGAGAGAAAGAGAGAGAGAGATTAGATTATCCAACACACAGACCCTCTCACACCCCAGCACAGACACGCAGACCCCGACCCGGATGCGGACGGGGACAGGGACAGGGACAGAGACCCAGGTGCACACAGGTGACACACACCCACACACAGGGACACACAGGACGCTGTGTGGGCGCGGCAGCTAGCCCACGGGAGGGCGGTCGCGCTTGGGCGCGCTTTGGGCAAGGCGGCCGCGCCCTGGAGCTGCCATAGGAGCCCTCCCTCGGAGCCCGAGGACTTGCAGCCCAGGTGGCGGGAATCCCGATGGGCGGCCATTCCTGCCCAGCACCCCTCTGGCGTGGGGGCGTGCGAGGCATTCTTTCTTTTGCCCCGTCCTTTATTTTCTGGTGGCCCTTGTGGCCGTGGTGCGGGGCGCCCCGGGGTCTCGCTGAGGGAGCGAGCCTCGCTGTTCCGCTGAGACGGGGCGCGGAGTCGGGTGCCCACGGGGCCTGAGGCCCCGGGCGGTTGGCCATCTCGTGTCCTGTGCGCACGGAGCACGGACGCCCGGGCCCAGGGGCAAAGGGACGGTGACCGGTGCGAAGGAGGGCCATGCCCTTCTGGCGGGAGCGCAGCCCAGGGCTGGTGGGGAGAAGGTGTAGGCGGGCCCAGGCAGGAGGCGGGGCCGGCAGGCGGTTGGCCCGGGGCGCTGCGGTGGGCGGGCGGCCCAAGCGAACTGCTAGGGGCTCGGGAGAGGAGAGGGCCCGGAGGCAGGGAGGAGGCCGAGAACCCAGGGAGCGCACGCCTGCAGAGGCGGGGTCACGGCCCGCCCGGGGCTCCCGCGGTTCCTCTCGCCCGGGCCGCTTTCCCTCCACCCCCCTCCGCCGCCTCCGCCTCCGCTCGCGCCGCCCCCTGAGCGCCCACCGCCCTGCACACCAGCCCCCAGCCCGCACCCCGGGATAGGCTGTGGGCGTTCCTGGGGCTTGGAGGTGGAAGGGCTGGGCTGTGGGCGCCTGGCTGTGCCACGGGCACCCGCAGAGGGCCAGGGTTCCGCGTTGCGCTGCGCGTGTGGCGTGTGGCGTGTGGCGAGCGGGTCGGGCCCACCACGCATGGCCTGTGGTGAGGTGGGGGCACGTGGGGTTTGAATGGAGCCGGGTTGGGCAAGGTTGGGGGGGCGGGCCGCTGGCGGCAGAGGGAGTGGAAGGGAGGGCGAAGGGCAAGGAAAGGAAAAGAAAAGGAGAAAAGCCTACAGCACCCGGTATTCCCAGGCGGTCTCCCATCCAAGTACTAACCAGGCCCGACCCTGCTTAGCTTCCGAGATCAGACGAGATCGGCGCGTTCAGGGTGGTATGGCCGTAGACGCCTGTGGCTGCCGCTCGGTGCCCCAAGAGCCTGCTCCGCCCCTCCCAGCCCCAACCCCAGCCCCAGCCCAGCCCCTGCCGAGCGATTGTCAGCCCTCCTCGCCTGGCCTGTGCCTGGTGCCTGCCTGCCTGCCTGCCTGCCTGCCTGCCAGCACGCCCAGGGGACAAGATGCCTCCGGCACCCTGGAGCCGCGGAAGTCCGCGCGCTCTCCCGTCCCGGGACTCTCCTGCCGCGCCGCCGCTTGGCTCCCGGGATGGCAACGGGGTGGGTCGGGGCGCCGGGGGCGAGGCCCGAGGTGTTCTCAGAGCGCCCCCCAACCCCCCCGCCCTCCGCGGGGAGCACAACCCGCCCACTGGCCTTTCCTCCTCTCCCCGCCGCCGGGCTCAAAGCCCACCGGAAGCCTCGGGCGCCACCACAGACCATCATCACCATCCCAACCCCGTGGCCCTTCCTCCGCCAC